>NW_010140310.1:0-26243 GCF_000699245.1 Pterocles gutturalis | reverse complement strand
GGATGAGGGAAAGGCTGTGGATGTCATCTTCTTGGACTTCAGCAATGCCTTTGACACCATGTCCCACAGCATTCTCCAAGAAAAGCTAGTGGCTCACGGCTTAGACAGTAACATCCTTTGCTGGATAAAGAACTGGCTGGATGGCCAAGCCCAGAGAATCATGGTGAATGGAGTTAAGAGAAGTGGAGGCTGAGAGGAGACCTTATCACCTTCTACAACTACCTGAAAGGAGGGTGTAGTGAGGTAGGTGCTGGCCTCTTCTGTAAAGTGACAAGTGATAGGACAAGAGGAAATGGCCTCAAGTGTCACCAGGGAAGGTTTAGGCTAGATAATAGGAAAAATTTCTTCACTGAAAGAGTGATCAGGCATTGGAACAGGCTTCCCAGGGAAGAGGTGGAGTCACCATCCCTGGAGGTGTTCAAGAAAGGTGTAGATGTGGTGCTTTGGGACACGGTTTAGTGAGTTAGGTGGTGTTGGGTTGGACTTGATGATCTTTGAGGTCTTTTCCAACTGTAATGATTTTATGATTCTATTCTATGTTTCTTGAAGTGCTGTGGACTGAACTGAGCAGCAGTTCTTCATAATTAGACTGTGAATTTTGTTCTTGTGAATACTCTCAATGAAGGAAAGCATAGAAAGTATAATTTTCTATTTGTGTACAGGAAAGTAAGAAACTCATACAGAAACATATTCGCAAGATTCTCCCTACTATACTAAAGCTAGAAAAATCTTCAGAGAGGTGGCAATAGCAGTAAATACTAAAAGCTCCATTCATTTAAATACTATAAAGTTCCAACTGATTTGGCCTTTGAAGATCTAAGGCAGCCTATAATGGTTCTCGTAATTTGCTTTCTGTAAGACTGGAGTGGTTCTAGCGGTACTTAGTCTAGAGACTAAGATTTTAGTTTAATTTCTTCCATGCAGTTCTTCTCAAGTGTCCAGGTGGAGGACAGCAACACTTCAAATGAAGCCTATGTACATCTATTTCTAGAGAAAATGCTGACTGAAATCAGGATATCCATATAGGTATAGCAGCTGATTTTTAGTTTCCCCACTATTTCCTAATTGTGAAAAACAAAACAAAACCAAAAAAATCCCCAAGTTTTCACGGGAATTAAATTTGAAAAGGAAATTAAAAACATTCAGTACTTTTCTTCAGATTTTTTTTTTGGTCTTTTGACTTCCTCATCCCCTGTCTGCAAAAAAGACAGATACCCCAACTGACATTCCATGTTAAATGATAATGGTTCATTTGAGTCCCGACATTTCCCTTTATCTAGTATATTTAATGAAGAGGAAAAATAGTGATTCATGGGACTAGTTGGAATTTTTCCCCACCCCCCAAATAAATTACATTAAGTCTAAGGATTTGGAATAACACACTGAAATGCTTCATTTTAAGTCTGTACGGGTCAAAGAGTTCAGCGTACCTTTTGGACTTATAGCTGAATTGTCTTTAGCAAAAAAGATCAAGCTTGTGGAGTGAAAAATTTCACCCGAGAATTGGCCTGAGCTAAGGTGTCTCCAATTGCCTCTCCAAAGTTATGGCTTATTATGAGACGCTTACAGCTCTTCCTAAACTGACAAGAGAGCTCCAAAGTTTTTTTTTTTTGTTTTCCACATTGTGTAGTCTTGCTTTTGCATTAACACCTATTGAGATTTACTCAGAGGGATTTTACTAGGAAAGCATGTTCTGTTTGGTCTTTTTCTGGAACAGACAGGCAACAGACAGACAGACACACAACACAATGAAACAGAGCTCCCTGCATATGTACATATCACATTGTAAGACTGCACAGCTCCAACAAAAGATAAAATAGAACTTGAATGTAAACCGATGATTTTAATTAGGACTTCAGTGTATCAGGTTAAGACTTTGAGAGACATTTCAAACACTCACCATTACATGAAATGGCAATGTACTGTGCCAAATCATCAGCTACTTGATGAAACACATTTCTGTCCATAAGCAGACTTGAGATGATCCAATATTCCACTACAGTTCCCAGAATTGCATTTAATAGACCAGCTATTTCACATATGAAAGCCTAAATGAAAAAAAAAAAAAGTATCTATAGACCTGTACTGTATAACAAATTCACACTGACAAAGTAAAAGCCCACTCTGCTGCCACATCACTTCTTCGCTGGCTTTTCTTTTTCTGCTCAAAAGGTAACTGTTGCAGCCACATGAACAAAATTAAAATGCCATCAACGCTACATCAATTAAGATTTGCCACTGGAGAAATAGAAATTGTTTGAAAACATACTGTCTAAAACAACATGCAATATGGGATCAAAGCTTACAAGTACAAGGTGTGATTGCTTTTTAAATTATGTTTTGTTTAACTGTAAGATTTTAAGTACTGCATTTATGCTAGTTATCCTTGTGTTTCATTTGACAATTACAGGGATCTTATTCTCCCCACTCTATTAGGATTCTTTTTTCCTAAAGATTTCATAATGAAATTAAAGCTCCTTTTGTGACTGTATGTCTGTGCCAAAAGAGGAAAGGATGCAAGGTGTTATTTTCCTGCATAGAAAAATGTTTGGCAGACAGTTTGTGGGATCAGGAAACTTTCTTCTGCTACCAAAAATTCCAAAGACACTAGCAGCTGCAAATATAGAAAGAACATACTTACGGGAATAAGCCTTACCTTTTTTCTCCCCTAAACCTGCACAAAATGGTCATGTGTACATAAAAAAGGCTAAGTGTATTTTCTTCAGGAGGCATCAAGACAAAATATAGCACTTTAGCATGCTATCCAGAAAGTACCATGAGATGGACATATTTGTTCACCTGTGTGAGCACTTCATCAGCAGTGTTTGGGTAAAGCCCTGCTTCTAGTGTCTGAGTTAGTCTGTGCGAAGGAAAGTCAGATCTGTTTATTCAACACTTTTCCGTGCCACGTAGAAGTAAGTTATGCAACAATTCTGATATAAGTTACTCCTCTGACCACATGTACAACTACAGAAAATTCAGTATTGGCAGTTTTGAAAGTGCAAACTGTAAGAATATGTGCATCATTGTAGGAATACACGAAATTCATTTTCCCAAAGACACCTACCTAGGGCTTTACTGGAGAATCACTGCTATCACACTAGAGCATCAGCCCATATATTGCATTCTAGTGAAAGAGAATGAGTACTTCAAGATGGGCAATTTTGAATATGAAGGAAATTGAACTGAATATATACTTATTTGTCAGCTTGAGATTTTACAGAATTACTTAAAGGAAGCAAAACTCTTCTTCCTTTTGTTGTGCTCTCACACCGAAGTCAATGGTTTATCTGATATTCCTTTTAGAACAAAATATGTTCAAGGTTGGTTTAAAATAATTTAATAGGATTCCCTCAGGAGCTGGAAAGTACCAAAGACTGAAACAATTTGAGCTTCATCAATAAATCAAGCATACATATATAACAGCAGCAGAAACTCTGACACAGATGATATTTATTACAAAAAGATTACAAAGTAATTTGTTGAAAACCTACATAAATACTGTCCCTACAGTTAACAGACTTGCTTGTCATTCAAAAGAGGAGGAACAAACACAACTACAAATAAACAATGTGTGGGGAAACAGTATATCTCCATCACTGAAGGCTTTCAAGAACTGGCCAGGAAAATCTGTTCAGAATATGATCTCTCAGATCACTTCCAGTCCTACTTCCTCTATGCTGTTAAGCTCTACTTGATTTGGTTTTCCCCTTGCTTTAGTGTACTTTATTGTAGATGAAACTGTGGGATCTCATTATAAAAAAACTGAGAACATTGAAATGGCATGTCAACAACATGAAAATTTTTTCCAACTAAAATTTAGATATTTTACAAGCTACATTACTCCCTATCTTCTGAGGATTCAGGAAAAGAAACTGAAGAACTAATCTGAAACATCTGAAATGCATTTAAATTTCCCTTAAGTATGCACACCTCTTATCATTGGACCCCAAAGCAAAATTCTGTGTGAATAATTTAATTCTACCAATAGTTCTTTGCAGGAAGTATATTACACAAATGCAGCAAATAAGCACAATTTTAAGAGAGCTAAGTGACAGGATCAAGGACATATAGATGTAAAGCACAAGTATTTACATTCTTTTTCTTGTTTCTAAATCACATGCTTGTATTACTTCATCTATTAAATATTTTCAAGGAAAGAGGTGGGGAGTGAAAGCTGACCTTGAGACAGCAGCTTGAAATAATGACTGTTAACACTGCAAGTATTAATAACTTTTCACAGTCAGATATACAGCTGCACATTACACATGGCATTAATAGTTGCAGCTATGTTTGCTCAGATAAATATCTCTGTACACTGACAAAGACAAAACAGATACTGGCAACTCGTGTAGGCTTGGCTGACATTTTAGAAAAACAATAGTAGTACAAAACAAGAGCTTCTCCTTAATAGTTTGAAGTAAATGGTTCAAAGTTACAAATGAGGGGGTAAAGCTCTAATTTCCTTAAAGTATCATCTGTTCTGAAAATATTTAAATATTACTATCTTAAAAATATTTTAATTTTCAATCACAAAACAACAAAAACAATAATGAAAACACATAGAATGAATCATGGAATCACAGAATGGTTTGGCTTGGAAGGGACCTTAAAGATCATGAAGTTGCACCCTGTGCCACAGGCAGGGCCACCTCCCACTAGCCCAGGTTGCCCAAAGCCTCATCCAGCCTGGTCTTGAACACCTCCAGGGATGGGGCATCCACAGCTTCTCTGGGCAACCTGGGCCACTGCCTCACCACCCTCGTAGTAAAGAATGTCTTATGTCCAATTTAAATCTGACCTCTTTCATCTTAAAACCATTGACTTCTTGTCCTGTCACTGCAGGCCCTTGTAAAAAGCCTCTCTCTGTCCTCCCTGTAGCCCCCTATCAGCACTGGAAGGTGCTCGAAGGTCTCCCCAGAGCCTTTCCTTCCCCAGGCTGAACAAACCCAACTCTCTCAGCCTGTCCTCGGATGGGAGGTGCTCCAGCTGCTGATCATTTATCTGGCCCTCCACTGGCCCCACTCCAACAGCTCCATGTCCTTCCTGTGCTGAAGACCCCAGAGCTGGATGCAGTAATGCAGGGGGGGTCTCACGAGAACAGAGAAGAGGGGGAGAATCCCCTCCCTCAACCTGCTTGTCACACTGCTGGTGATGCAGCCTAGGACACGGTTGGTCTCTGGGCTGTGAGTGCACACTGCTGGCTCATTTAACGCTTCCCATCAACCAAAACCCTCAAGTCCATCTGCTGAGAGCTGCTCTCAATCCATTCTCCTCCCAGACTGTATTTGTGCTTGCGGTTGCCCCGACCCACAGGCCCACCTCTCAAGAGTGTCCAGGTCCCTCTGGATGGCATCCCTTCCCTCCAGCCTGTCAACAGCATTCACACAGGTTGGTGTCGTCGGCAAACTTCCTGAGGACGCATTCAATCCTACTGCCCATGTCTCCCACAAAGACGTTGAACAACTTCGGTCCTGATACTGACCCCCCAGGGAACACCACTTCTCACCAACACCACTCCTTGCTGACCTCCAGCTGGACATCGAGCTGTTGACTGCAACTCTTTAAGTGCGACCATCCAGCCAATTCCTTATCCACAAAGTAGTCCATCCATCCAATCCATGTCTCTCCAATTTAGAGACGAGGATGTCATGCGGGACAGTGTCAAATGCTTTGCACAAGTCCAGGTAGATGATGTCAGTTGCTTTTCCCTTATCTACCAATGCTGTGACCCCATCATAGAAGACCATCAAATTTGTCAGGCATGATTTGCCTAACAATGTCTCTGTATTCCTCCCAGGCTACCTGTCCTTGCCTTCACCTTCTGTAGGCTTCCTTTTCATGTTTGAGTTTGTCCAGGAGCTCCTTGTTCATCCATGCAGGCCTCCTGGCGTCTGACTTCCTCTTTGTTGGGATGCATCACTCCTGAGCTTGGAGTAGGTGATCCTTGAATACTAACCAGCTTTACAGGGCCCCTCTTCCCTCCAGGGCTTTATCTCATGGTACTCTACCAAGCAGATCGCTGAAGAGGCTGAAGTCTACTCTCCTGAAATCCAAGACAGTGTTTTTGCTGTGCGCTCTCCTCGCTGCCCTGAGGATCTCGAACTCCACCATTTCATGGTCACTGCAGCCAAGGCTGCCCTTGATCGTCACATTCCCCACCAGCCATTCCTTGTTGGTGAGAACAAGGTCCAGCAAGAGCACCTCTCCTTCTTGGCTCATCTATTACTTGGAGAAGGAATTTATCAACTATGCATTCCAGGAACGTCCTGACTTGCTTATGCAGTGCTGCACTGTCTCTCAAAAGATACCAGATATCTTACATTGCAATTCCACTTAATGCTTTGCCAAGTCAACTACAGTGCTACAGGGACAGAAGTTTCACAGTGTGTTTTAGTGCACATAAAAGTTCCAATAAGAAAGCTTTTAAGTCATAGGAAAATTAATTTCAAATTTTTTACTTTGAATTACAGAGTTTAATTTCAGAGTTTCTTTAGAGTTCTTTCTCATGTGGTGTAAATGTTTTTAGGGTTATGCAGTTCTCCAAAAGTTCCTAAAACATACTTCCAAAAGGCCACTGGAAGACACAGATAGACCAAAGACATTTAGTCCTACAAAATTACAGCACATAAATTTATACCAGGTAATGACACCTGAAACATGGAAGAAAACAAATTAGAAATATGCCAAATGATGCAACTAAAAAACTGAATGAATGCCTTTTTCGCTCCTTTGTCAGGATATGTAAGATAGCTTTTTTAAAAAAAACCACCAGTAGCATCAGGGATGAAAAGCATTTCTGATACCATTTGTGACAATGTGAAAAGCCATGCAGTAGCTCAATTGTACTCAAAGTGTTATAAGCAATACACACATTCCTTTGTAAATTCTAAAATTGAATTAACAATTTTGATTCAAGGAAACTTGACCAGGAGTTTTTGCATCAAACTGATTTAAATAACATAGAAAATAATAAATGTTATTTATATTAAAATTATGTGCAATACTGAAGATCTCAAGTGATGGAAAAACTGTTCTTTGGCAGTGCATTTTTAACTACAAGGATAGTATATCAGTTTTATTCCACCAAATTATCCCAGCAGATTGACAGAGTGATGAACAAGGGCATCCAATTTCCTGTCACTAATTCTATTCTGGTAATTTTAAGAGAAAATAAATTCTATCTAACGCAAGAAAGCAAATGAACTCATACATGTAACTTAGGTTTTTATAGCTCTTAATTTTTTCTTTTTCTTTTTTTCTGATATAGGTTATAATAGGCCTGAAAAGTGAAACACCTTCAGAGTATGTAAGCCAAGGAAATCAGTAACTCTTAGTTTCAGCATGGATTTTCTCACTTAGAATACTATAACTGTTTCTGGATGGCTCTTTTCACACACACACACACACACACATATACATAAAACATAATTTTGCAACAAATCAGCACTATAAGCGTGGAAACATACAGGTATTTTCCTTCCACTCTAGTGCTGATTCATTGCAATCTCTCTGAATCACAAAAAAAGATAATCTGATTCTCAAAAACTACAAAAAAAAGAGCCCACTTTGAGCACGTAGAAAATAATGTGTTAGATATACCCAAAAAAATAATTCAATTAAAGTATTAATCTGGTTTTATTACAGATATTTCACTAGAGTATTGCACAAAAATTCAGTATGTCACAACTGGCACGTTTGTTTCTTCCCATGAGCTAACACGCTTGTGTAAGTTGGCAAACATGGTCAACCCTTTACACTGTGCTTAAAACACTCTTAACTTCTGTGCCCATGCAGATAGCAAGAATACCCAGTGTCATTCCTTCCATTTAGTTTTCTGAATGGCCTTACATGTTTCTTGCCAACGTGTTGCCTCTTAAGCAAACAGCTTTTAAAAAGCAAGACTGGTAACAATGACTCACACCCTTATACTGAAGACAGGAAGGAAAATTTTGCACCCAATATGCTACATTTAATGACATGGAAATACCGTGGTTTCATTTATGCATCTCTAAAATAATAAGGAAAAAAGGAAACACAGTTTTGAATGACCTTTTCAACTATGTCCTGGAATTTTAAATGGAGTCTCTGAATATATGGAAAAATCAGTATATCAAGTTTTAGTATAACAACACTGAGAGTGCAGAAAGGGATAATGACAAGTTTTGAATGTAAAAATATGATATTTTGTTTCAGAGTTTATTTTTGCCGAAAAACGCAAAGGGAAACAAAATGCAATATATAAGTACGAAGTTAAAGGCTGTAAGAACATACAACACTACAGATACTGTGAGGCAACAAGCTGCTTTTTAAGGCTAGAATTCATATCTGCAGGGATATTGTACATTACATTGCGTAAGATCAAAGTGGGAAAGCAACAGGAATCCAGGTTTTGTGCTGAAAGTACAATTCATATATATATATATATATATATGTATCTATAAAGAGAATAGAACCTGAACAAGAACTAGGTCTCTATGCTTTACATTAGGTTTTATTCTTTCTTTAAAGTTTGTTTTTCATGTATGTACGACACTCTAACTGACACAAGTGATTATTCTGCTTATGCAAAGAACAGTTTATGAAAAAGGTATGGCTTACAGTGCTGGGACTTGTCAAAAGAAGGCATAAGAGAAAAAAGAAAATGGTGTCTACACTTAAACTGCAGATTCAACACCAGGAAATATATGAAAGCAGTCTAATTCTCCAAAGAATCAGAATGGCCACTGACACCAACTGAATGCAAGCCTGCTTGGTGCTCAGTACCTTTGAAAAGGTAGGTTGTTTAAACATAAATATGGGTATAGAAGCCTAATTTTAGACACTTTTTTAATAACTTGACCAAGGATAAAAGGCAGTGCTGTTTCAGAATGTCTTGCTTTGATAGCCCTCAAAAAAGGTAGGAGGTCTGGCTAGGTAAGACGAGTGAAGGTCTCATTATGTTTTATCTTTCTGCTTTCTTAACTTAATGAAGAACTACTATGTATTATATTGAAAGTGCTTTTTTCTCTGGAATACTTGATTTTCTATTGTTGTTCTGTTATTTTATTGAAAAAGAGAATGAAGTACCTATTTATTCTGTGCTTTCACAATAATTTAAAAGAGAACACAGAGACAGCAGTAAGTTTGTATTTTACGCGAGAATCCAGAAGACAAAGATGTTTTACAAGGCCTCTAGCTTCTGAAAAGAAAGAGGTGGTATAGGGGACACTCAGTATCTTTCAGGTCAATGTCCTGCTGGTCAGCAGGTCACAGAACAGCAATTAAGTTGTGTTCAATTCCATTTTTATGAAAAGACCTAGAGAAGATACCAAATGAAACCAAAGGCCTTGGGAAGAAAACTGGGGCATTTATTAAAATAAAATAAGGTAGAAAACATAAAAAAATATTAGTTTTGTTAGCTTTCTCCTTCACACATTTCCTGAATACAATCACTGTAAAATAAGATAATCACCTCTTTCGTTACACCTTCTTGTTTGACAGGATGTGTTAAGCTGGTGTCCCTAATGACTACAGTAATACCTGCTGGTAAAGGCATGTGAACATCTGAATATAGCCAACAAGCTACTAATGACTCGTTTCTTCTCTATAGATCAATATGAGAATCTTATGGATCAATTCATTTCCTTTAGTGGAGCAAAAACCAGCATGCTTCACAACAAAAGGCAGCTATAACAAGCAGCTGTGATACCTACATATAATTCCTCACAAAGGAACGAACAAAGGAATGCCTTTAAAAAAACATGTCGGTCTTTATTATTTTAAAGTATAAAATTCATACTCACATCATTTTTTCTGTCCAATTCTCTATGGGAAAGTATGACCCAATCTGCTAGAATATTTATGTGTTTGGTAAAAAGCACTGAGGTTTCGCTTCCCAGCCAAAAGGTCTTCTGAAGAATTGTCTGTGGCGTGACTTGCTGATGCTGTGAATTGGTCCCTTCAATCAAACTGTAAAAAAAGAAAGTGAAAAAACCTATATCTTCATGCCACTTTGATTATTAAAGTTAGCAGACAGAAACCTTGTCTTCTGTCAAAACACACACAGGTTTGGCAATTTTTAAGCATGGAAAGATCAGACACAATTTCCGATGAATGGTAAGTAAAATAATGATGACTATTACAGTCAGACTGAAGGAATTCTAATATTGTGCTAATATTACATGAACTAAAGGCTGCCTTTACTATATAAAGGCAGAGCAAAACCAAGGCTTTTTTTATACTTCATAAAATAAGGAAAGATAACTTCCTCCCTAGCAAAATAACAGTTAATTTAATTTAATTTAGTTAATTTTTTTAAAAAATCAGTATGTTCAAAGTGCTGCTTGTCTAACTTAAAGAATGAATACTGAAGCTAAAAATACAAAGCAAAGCTAAAAATGAGCCACTTTATGAGCCAAATTAAATGCTTACTGAAACTTGAAATATAGTGAAATAATAGGCTGGGAAAAGAGATCTTAAAACATGATTAGAAAAAAACCTATACAAATCACAATAAACAAACTAAGAACTGAGTAATATAAAAGGAAATGCTAAACTGCCATCTCTGTAGAACAGTATCTTATTAGGGACATAAAAAAATCAGGATGCAACCTGCTGTAGATACAGAAATGCATGCGAAATTGTGAAAAAGTAATAAAGTATTATCCTATAAAACCCACCTTTTTGTCAGAAACTCTACTTCAGCTTTTACTAAATCAACAAAAAACTTCAATAATGTTTTGTGAACTATCCTCTGTTCATCTCCTCTCCTTGAAACTGGGACTACATGACAAATGGTTTTGCAATAAAGGCAAGACCTGAAAAATAAACACCTAAAAATCCATTTGTACGACAGAAATCATAGTCTGATCTATCAGAAAAAAAGTCAGCTTTGACTTTTGACATGGAAATACCCTGCTTCCCAGCAACATTGATAATTTTAAAGCTAAACTTTATGGTTTTAAAGTTGTATTTTCCAGAAAAAATTAACACAGTTCTGAATGGGGCTTTGTGTTGTAGATGAAGATTCTGTATTATAGTGTGAACTAAATAATTTAACTGTATTGATTTTTTCTGTCTCTACTTGAGGTTCTGTACAACTACTGAATTTAATAGAACTTCTTTAAAATCCTTTAATTACCAGGTAGTCTTACAACATTCTATAGATATTGCAGCATCCCACAAACCTTAGTTCAGGTAACATACTCACATACTATTTGACAAGGCTACAGTTAGTGATCAAGTGTAACGATTGTCTAACATGATGGAGATAATTTTGAAGTGCAAACACATTTTTTGGCTAGAATTTTGAGTACTGGAACCACCAGATATACAACTACTATGTATTCACATTCTGACAGTAAGTCAGAAGTTTTATCTTTTAAGATAAAATACTTTAACTAAAAGATAAAGTATCTTCCATTCCATGTGACATGCTCCTAATAAAAACTATTAAATGTCCAATTACAGTGATTCAGGCTCAGTCATTCAATGCCCTTCAAAACTATAGACATGCTTGCAGTCATACACCTTCATATACCTGTAATCATGGTTGTACAAAACTATTTAAATGTTACTTAGGATTTTATAACAGTAATAAGAAATACTGTTTCTCTTCCAAATGAACAGAAGAACTAATTTCTGTTAACATAAACTACAAAAAAAGGAGTTCTGAAACTAAAGCATAGACTAACTAACCAAACAGCTCCTATGTACTAGGTATAGTATTTGAAGATGTATAGGATATAATCAGACTTCCTAAATAAGATGGTAAAGTCTATGATTCAAATCAAAATACAACATGAAACTTCATGTTTGGTAAGATGAGATTGGAATTAGCTTTGTAACTGCGGATATATATGCGTGTGTGTGTACATATATACATACACACTAGAACCATAATAATACATAGATTGTTATAATTTGTAGGAAGCTTAAAAAATAAAACATTTTTTAAAAGGGAAGGAGGACAAAAAAATGCAATTTTTTTCTCCTTCCAAAAAAACGTGCCTTTGCCTGTAAGTTAACACTCACTGAAACATAAAGTGAAAGGTTCAAACCTCAGTTGTAATTCTAGACCTTCACATTCAGTTAACTTGTTCTGGTGAAAATGTGACTGTCATACAATAGAACTCCAACCCTCCTCCCCCGTCCCTGAGTCTGTAGTAACATAACAACTAATGCATCCAACACCTCATTAAACTTTCTTACCTTACAAGCGCCTCTATCAAGGACCACGTGCCTTTCTTACAGATAGGACACTGAAGAAGATCCAAATAGTACGTTAACATAGATGGGGACTTCCAAGGAGGATCGCGTTCGAGGATGAGGTATAAAACGTGATGAAGTTTAGCATGAAATATTGCATCAGTATTTCCCTGTAATAAAATGAGAAAATAATATTGGCTCTATACTGGCCAAAGATCCATAATCACTAAGAGTTTATACATTTTCTTTATTCCTTACAATCCCAAGTGACCAAAATTAATCGGTGAAATAACATGCAATTTAATGCATAACTACAAGTAGCAAAATTCAGAGTTTACAAAAAAAAGGAAATGAGAGCTTGCTCTAGTTTGATATTCTGGATTAATGCATCACTGTTTAGAACAAACCTGCTTCTCAATTGAGATCTCTATCTGTGGCCTTCTAGGCTAAAAAAAAGAAAGTCACACAAGCAGTGTTTTTAAATGCAACAAAAAAAAATTCTGGGACAATTCTTCCACAATATTTAGAGTACTACTAGGCTTGTAAATAAGTAATAATTAAAAAAAAATCCTTAAGTATTGAATTTTTCCCTTTTTAACACAGATCGATGAACACAAAGCGAAGGGTGAATACATCACTAAAAGACACTAAATACAATGTCAGAAGCAAAGCCCATAACACGTCTATTTCCTTCTTTCCTATTTATAATACTTAAGTCTTTTATCTCTCACCAATAGGGCATATTCCAGAAGAGAATGAAGAAGTTCCACAGGAGGTGTAGAGTATTTTTGACCAGCAACAAGTTCTGTGACTACATCAGGAAATAAACACTCTTCCACTAATCTTTCAAGCATTTGCCATGTGCCTCTGGACAGGTCAGTACTTCTGACCTAGGAATGAGATATCTTTGTAAGTAAACGAACAGTTTAACCAAAAAAAAAATATATACCACAATACAAGAACTAACAGGAAATCTCTAAGTAAAATATCAGTAATAGAATAAAACAAGGAAAAGATCATTAATTAAACCAGAAATATTACTTATTGCCTGATCCAGCAAGCTGCTGCCATTTAGAAAGGCCTTCACTCTTACCGAACAAGGCTTCCACTGAAAATATACTAAGTTTCAGAATGTGCTTCTCTTCTTGGAAGATCTAAATACACCTACCCTTTTAAAAAACAAATTACAATTCATACACTCAATAACTTGTCTATAATTTGTTCCGGAAAGGTATGCAAAAGAGTGTTAATATTTCCAAAAGAGCAGGGAACATCCCACAGTATATGGCTGGAGCAGTAGGATAATCAGTACCACTGAACAGCTAAAAAAAAAATTAGAGAAAAATGTAAAATCATTAAATGCATCATTTACGAGTACACATTATAAAACCATAAACCATGTAAGTGTTCTGTCTCCCTAGTTCTCCTATTCCCATATAGCACGTCAGAGAAGTAGCTAATGCTACAGACAGCACAGGTATTGATTCCAGTGGATTTCAAAGCTCTGATGATCTTCTCAATGGCACAGGGCTTCCTTCTTACTCTCTACCGCTCATGACAGCAAAACACTTAACTTTGCAAGCTGTCAGGGGACCCCAAAGGATCTAATAGCTTTCAAGAAATGCTGTAACTGCCCTGTAATTTCCCTGATAATTGTCTGTACTCTCAGCTATCCAAACCTTTACTTCCACAGATTAATGATATGAAAGAGGAGCTATGGAAGACCTCAGCTACACTGCTGTTTACATCTTTCCTCCAAAGCTAAGATGCACAAACCAGTTGCAACCATATTGCTAACTGAAGCACAGCTTCCCTCTGCCTCATAATTTCTGTTTTGAAATCAGCTATTTTGTTTGACAGATAGCCTGAGTATCTGGCAAATTCAATGAAACTCAGATAGGATGTTACAACTGTGAGAGGCAGAGTCAGGAAGATCACCGATTGGACTGCTGGCAGTTACAACAGTTACTTAAATTCATTGTTGCTGTAGTCACTGACAACTTGTAGACTTTATGATTTCTGACAAGAAAACTTGGCTCCTAATGTACATTAGCAAAGCTACTCAAGACATCCTAGCAATTGTTTTTAAATTAGTTTAAAATTTAAATTAACACAGACTTGGAGTCCAATCATGGTTTCAAGGTCTACAGAGTACACTTCTATTAGTGAGATGGTTTCCAAAAAATGTTCCAGTAAGAAACTGAAAACCTTATGAGCTCAGGTCAAAACTGAAAAAACTTCTGAAAGAAAGGACAATCACTGTTAAATCACAGCTAAAGTCCCAGTGAATTAGCTCCACTGTAGCATTAGGTATTTAGTTTCTCTGCCAATGTTTATTTCTCAGATTCCTAATGTATGCTGTTGTTACATTAACAATAAATAAACTGCTCATCTAGACAATTTTCTTTTAATCAAGTCTTTGTGCATCTGGCAGTTGCAACTCACATTTATTTCAATTTTCTTATTCATACACTCACTATTAAAATCTTCACATTATTTCTTTCGGAAATAATGGCTGCATTCATACTTTTGTAAAGTTAATTATATGCAAACAGCACATCCAAAGAGCAATCATAAACTGTTTAATGGCAAAGAACAAATCTTTTTTAGTTGTTTTTTAAGATGTGTGAAGATGACTCAGTATGTTGTGCATGTACAAGCATTTTATTACTGGCCCTCATCTGGTGACCATACCAGCATCTGTCTTTTTATATCGCAACTGAAACTTGTATCTCTTGAAAATTCTGATACTAGAAGAAACAGCAACAGTGATGCATTATTTTGAAAGTACACTGAAACAAAGCTGGTTTGGGAGAGTGTGAGGCCTTTCATGCTACATTCAAGAAAAGGAGGAACTGGAAAACCTGGTTTTCAGCTTGTTCATAAGGGGTAAGGAAGGATGACAGAAAACTGGGGTGATAAACTTTTTTTCAGTATCAGGAGACACCTACTGTAGGTCCTTAATATTCAATAAGCTGTACAAAGCTGCACTGGCTTGCATTCTGGCTGATAAGGAACTAGCAGCTGCTGGTACAACCATTGAAACTTTGAGTAGAAACAAATAAAAATTAAAGTCCACAGACAATAAGTTGCATTTTAAAGAGCATAATGTGGAAGCGAAGCTGACAGAAAAGGAATAAATATTTTAGGGAAGATGACAGATAACAGGACACTTAGCTGAGTTAAGCCTTCCTAGCAGATGTGAACTGAGATGACTGAACACAGCATGTACTTCTGATCTGTTAATTTAGTTCATAGGTTTTATTTTACTTCCATAGTATTATTGGAAATGTTTATTGGAGCTGTTTTTAAAAGCCATGAATATACTGCCTATGAAAGTTCCATATCAGATGCAAACGCTAGCAATAGATATTCCTCAAAGCAATAAAAGACAGTGGCAGGTCATGCATAAGAGAAGTATTAGAATTAGGCTTAAAATTTCTGAACAAAAAATTATATTAAGAGTACACAATAACAATTTCAGCTTACATGTGTTAAGAAAGCCAAAGCTTTTTCCCCATTAATTCAACAAACATTAAATTTCAATGCAAATCTGTTCAGTAACAGAAATGCACACAGCACTTTGCCTATTAATAGTAATGTTAGCCAATGACGAAGGCATTTTAGTGGTCATGTTTTAAAAATATTTCCTTCTATGCTGAGATAATCTTTATCTGAAATCTGTCCCTCCTAGCAAAAACAGGTGAGCACTGCAAAAAGTTGTGTATACCTTTATTCCTACTGCATAAATACAGTTCTTGAATAATTTAAGATGCACTAAATCACATTAGGCCATCTTTGCTTCTTTTCTTATTAACATTATCAGGTAAAGTTCTCTCAACCTGATTAAAGAGTTTCTTTCTAATAAGGAAGACAGTAATGAAAGTGTTTTAAGAACGAACAAAATTCAACACTATTCCAACGATGCTCTGTAGCTCTCAATAATTTCATTAGAGTTTGGGATAACATAAGTATTTTAAAATGTTTCTTCAGTAGCTAATTTCACTATGAACACGTTTGCCTAACTTCATAATAAAATCCCAAATATGCAACATGCTCTCTTTGTGGGAATGCTTACCTCTGGACTACATTTATTCAGCTGGTCTTTTTGAGCTAACCTGTGCTTAACAGCCTGTAAAACACAATAAAAATCAACCTGCACACCAGATACCAATAACCATATTCGATAAATACTGTATAAACCCCCCAAAATGGCAACTTCTGTTAAACACAGTTCAAGCAAAACATTCAACATAGCAATCCATTTATATTTATCTTTTCAATACTTGTATGGCAAAATTATGAAATAAGAGGATTAGTGACCTACAAGGAAAATAATATGGGCAATTTTTCTCCCGATTTTTCTCGTTATTCTTTACTTTTTGTTTATGTGACTGCTATGTAAGGACAGTTCTACTAGATTTGGTCCGCTTAACCACATTAAAAAATATTAAGTGTTTTCAGCTTTTTCTGTGGCAATATGCAAACTTTGGAATATTCTTGCAAGTTACCTTTAATGTGAAGATGTGACAGGAGGTGCAAAAATGTACTATTATTATTATTATTGCCATATTTTGTTACAGCCTAGTGCTACAATCTTACTAATACATGTTACCGAAAAAGTGTTTTAGGAGAGATTGTCTTTAAGATTATGATTACTCCACGTGCACATAAATACATAATAGTTTCACAGAAAGATAGTCTGATAAGAAGTGCACTTGTGTAGTATACATGAAAAACCAAAGACACATTTATTTTTTTAAGGGTCTGGAGGTACAGTCTTGATAAAATGTCACTGATAAAAAACCGTATAGCATTTGAAGGTGTATAGATTTAAACAGCCTTAGCCTTCTATTTGTTAATCTCATGTTTAAACATTGTGTACACTGAGGACTTAAAAATTCCAATTCTTTTGCTAATAAGAATTTACATTCGTATACATAGAGGACCCGATTTTGCAGTTATAAAATCACACAGCGCTTCATATAAGCAAGCTTATACTTACACAGCATCACCTGCATTGCTGTAACTTACAGAGGTTAACTCAAAGTAATTAAATGTTTTTTCTAGATATGAAATTATGGTTTTAATTACTAATTCAGCACGTTTATCAGGATTAGATATGTGACAACATTAAAATAAAAGAGTGCATTTAGCTCTGGTTTTTACTTGTAATAAAAAAAATGTTCATGTGAATCTACAAAATTCTTGCTCTATGATACGGTTAGTTTTAAAAGCTTGTTCATGTAATTCAGCTAGATAACAGGAGAGTTATAGAAAGACTGCAATCCAAGCACATTTTGTTGAACAACATCAGCTACTACTTCTCTCATATATTACACCAAGATTTCAAGCAGTCCACCATGTTCTCCACACAACCACGCCTACCGATTACCACTAGTGAATTATGTTTCTGCTAACGATAGATGTAATAAATATGGGATTACTAAACACTGCAGGTTAAAAGGCATTATTCCTATTTCAAAAGATGTTACAATATCTACTTTATTAGCTAAGTACTACAATGAAAGATAAATTTAGTAATATACATTTTACATTTTATGCTATGAAAGCATTAACTGATTGTTACTTACCACAGCAAAATACATATGTTTTATAAGAGCATTTTTCATTTCAGCAAGCTGCATGTTAGACATGATTTGGTCGGTTTCTTGTGTTACTGGAAAATGGTTCATTTGGGTATCTTCAGTATTTTGTACTTCATTCTGGGCAGAGCAAAAAAATACCACTTTTTTTTTTTTAGTTTCAAAGCTAATGCTCTAAACCAGCTCTTATGTGCTAAGTCTTTCTATATAGTCTATAACAAATGCTTGTGCACATATGCATGCTTATGTAATTGTTCAAGGGTCTACAGTATGTGCTAGATAAACGGCCAGTGGTTCGGAAACAAACCACTGATTCTGTAGGAAGCTATAGCATACGAATAATCCACGAAAGTTTCCCCACAGTCCCTGTGGCTAAAACAAGAGCGTAATAGATTCTCTCTTTGGACTTTTCAAAAATTAAAACCAAAGCCCAAACCTTCAATGAAATCTAAGAAAAAAGAAGATACACGTAAGTTAATGGACTGGTTAAGACGGAAACCTGTTATCATACCTGGGAGGAACTCAGGGTGCACAGCAAGAAACACTTTTTCCTTATAGAGATCAAGAAAAGGTGAGGTAGCCATAAAAACTTGACACTCCTCTATTATGTGTAAATGTCTATCTTAGCTGAAGAGTGTAATAGGAAAGTTTCCCTGAAAAAGTTTAAGAGAGAGTAAGCACTAGACTGAGATCCCATGTTGATGTGCATTTTATTCAGGATGTAAACATTAAGACCTTTCAACCCTCTTCTCACCCTTTTTGTAACAGCTTTACTGCTCATTTAAACAGGTAGAGCAAAGCATATCCTTTGATCTGATGAACCCAAAGGATTTTCAAATGAAGTATGTTATTCCTAGTAACAAACACAGTTTTAGCTCCTACTTGCTTGAAAAGGTATTTTCAATTAGCAGTTGCAGACATGTCCCCTCTTAGCTCAGATGGAAAGACAAAAGAGAAACAAGCTGCTTTTCTAGCTCTGCCTCATCTTTGACATCACTGTAAATTTAACTCCTGATCCAATTCTGCAGCTGAATGGTAAACCTAACTCTCTGACCATTTGATATTGCACAGGACGCCTCATTTGGCACAGCCATTCCAACAAAAATCTCTCTCTCTGGAATTATGACTTTTAGCATGGCTTCTCTCTTCAAATAAGGCGCATCCAGGTCCTCGTGTCTTAGTGGATCTGATGACGTATTGTCTCATGCTCTAATTTAGTCAACAGAAGAAAACTATTACAGGGACTTTGTTAAATCCTTTTCTACCAATCAAGGAATACAGACCTCGCATTCTCAAGAATTTAACACTTTTGACTAGCAAAAAGAGAAAGGAGTTTTATCATGAATGGCAACATTTTTTCTATACGTGGAAAGAGAAGAAGCTGAATATAGTCTTTACACACATGAACATCATGTGATTTGAGCTGTACGGACTCTAACATTTTCTGAGTGCAATTACATCCCTTCTGACTCCATGGATGAGAGTTCTCCAAATGGAGAAGCATTACAGCATACAAAATACTGGTATATGAGATATTCTTAAAAAGCCTTCTTGGACTGCTAGTCTGTTCCCATAGTCTTGCTAGTTGCTTACAGAATCCTTTAGCTTAAATTAATTTTATTTAGTTTTGTTTACAAGAACAGAATGATCTTTCTACAGTAATGGAGAGTTACAGGTACACTCAGCAGTTCATACAGCTATTATACAACTATTTTAGGAAATCATAATTCTTCCAGCATCAGGCTCAGTGCACTGATTGAAAAGGAAATACAGGTGACTAGTTTACATTAGATTCCTCGCACAGAAATAGTCTGAGTGGACTTGCTCTGCCTAGTACACAGTCCCCTTACATAATTCACACTGCAACCACCAGTTCTTTTGAACCATGAAAGATGACTAGCAAACTGATTTTGAGTTAAGAATCTGAATTTTAACAAAACAATCCACAGGCTATTTTACCATAGTTGATCTATAACATTGAAAAAAAAGGCAAAATAATTGAGGTAAGTTGACAAAATAAGTTATTGCATTGAAGATAATGTCACAAGACAGCTTAATGGTGTGTGCCAAACCCCATAAAGAAAATACATATTCACATACATAGATAAGACAGATAGACACATACACACATTTGAAATCCTTATCAAATAAAGAGGATATAAACGAAAAAAAAAATTCTTGCTATTTTGTGAATAACTGCTTAGCTAATGGTCACCTACAGTGTAACTTCCTCCTGAAGTCTAATTAATTTTTCCAGTACTAGTAGCACAAAGCAGAAGCCAAAGACGAACACGAAGATAAAGAAGAAATAAGGTATGCTTCCTTGGTCAGAAACAAAACACTGGAAATTGGGAAAGACATGTTTTCTATTACAGAATCATAGAATGGTTGAAGTCAGAAGGAATCTCTGGAAGACATGTGGTCCAAACCCCCAGTCCAAGGAGGGCCACCTAGAGCCAGCTGCCCCTTACAATGCCTAGACACTTTCTGAATACCTCCAAGGAAGGAGGCTTCACTGTCTCTTTGGGTAACCTGCTCCAGTGCTCCATCACCCTCACATTAAAAAAAAAAAAAAAAAAAAAAAAAAGTGTTTCCTGACTTTCAGACAGAAAGTCTAGTGCTTCAGTTTGTGCCCACTGCCTCTTTGCCCTGTCACAGGGCACCACTGAAAACAGCCTCGCTCCATCTTCTTTGCATCCTCACTTCAGGTATTCATATATATTCATGAGCCTTCTCTTCTCTTGAATAAACAGTCCCAGAATCAGAAAGCTGTATTGCTTTTAATCAAATTACTATATTATTAATGCCATATTATTTACAGTACTCAGTAAACTTGACGTAAATTGCTAACAAAGACATGGAAAAAACTAATTTGAGACATGTTTTTCAATTTACTTACCTCCAAAAGGTAATCTCCTAGATACTGCAAAGAGTAGCATCGAGCTTCAGAGAGACACGTTTTGTTTTGCATAGGAAACATTTTATTATTGATGAATATATGAGTTATATTGTGCTCTGCACTTAGAGATGAACATATGGTTGCATTTCCAGCTCGAAGAACTCTAAACAAACATATTTGGAAAGATGTTATTTACGCATTATATTAATATCGCCTAAAGCTACATCATAATTCACAAAGCACAAGGATGCAAGTGCAGGAGAATAAGCATTCTAGATGTGTGACACTGCCCAACCTTCTTTAGTATGGTAAAAGGGTGCTTAAGAGCCTTCAGAAAAAGAAAGAACTCAATTAACAGGACATCCTGCTCTTCACAATTTAACCCTATTAAGTAAAATCAACATACACCTCCTTCATATCTGATAGAAAGCTTTACCTGTGCACTTTTTCAAAGATCAAATTTGGTGACAGCAGCTATAATTTATCGCCTTATGTCCCCCACAATGATGATGGTCTTTTAATTGAGTTTTACAATAAATTAAGTGGTTTACCAAAAATGAAGCACTGCTCTTCTCAACTGTAACATGATATTTTCATAGTGCAAATATACTTTTTACTTCATTTAGGAGTCATTTACAGCATTTGGTGCTGTATGATATCATACACAGAAAACAGATTTGTTTGTTTTTGGGACACCATTACACGTAACAGTTTCCCTGGGGGCAATTTTCACAGTTGTACTGTTGCAACTATACCTATCTTTTAGAAAAGATGCCAGACAAAAAAACTGGTGGAAGAAATAAGGTTTCTTGACAGGCTGGATATATTTTTTATTTTTCATAATCCAGGCATGTAAACAGAAAAGTATGCTGGTCTCATACACTTACCCATCCAGCAGCTAGGCACTAAAGGCAGAAAAAGCACAGCAGGGTGAAAAAAGGCATAGCATGGTAAATATTAGATTTTTTTTTCCCTAAAGCTACAGTGGCCTTTATACTGAAGACAGTTATTTGCTGGAGACAAAAAATATCTACCTCTCCATGTTTTCTGACTGAGTAACAGGATCCCCATGCTGGTGTACGGGAAACAGTCAGGAAAAAGACGTTCCTTTCACAAGACTGCCTGTTTACCTGTCTTGCTGATGTACTTTCTGTTAAAGGTTGTTTCTGTTGCAGAGAGTTGTGCAAGACAGCATTTTAATAGTGTTATCATGAAGATCTATATAAGCATTTTTTACAGAAAAAGAAAGCATTTTTCACAAGTGTAGCAGGACGAGTGCATCTTCCTGCAAGACAGCACATAGTAAACTCTTCTGTACAGCCAAGAAAATAGCCTATTTAGAACATCTTCAGTTGGCAACACCAGAAGATGGTAACTTCATCTACACCTCACTTTGGCTTTATGAACTTCAGACAGACAGGCATTCTGTGATGCAGCATGGAGTCCTGTGCCATGAGCAACCTGACAAACTGCACTTCCCTGTTTGCCTGAGCATCTGTGGCATGCCCAGACCTCAGAAGTACTCCTGACTAACTGGGATTTAAACAGAGAGGGAGAGCAGGGCAGTATCTGCTCCTGCAGTGAAGGTAAGGCTCTGAAACAGTGTCAGGGGATGGCAAACAGTACTTAATATGCTCTGTTTGCAATTCAACGTAGTATTTAAACCATGGAATCCAAATGTGAAGGAAGTGTATGGGGAAAAAAAAGTAGTCCCCGAATTCTTACACTTCAGTTGTTTTTCTTTTTTTATGTTTTTCCTTTATACATTTGACCATTCCCTTCTCAACTATCTGTATTTGCATCATATCATAAACATCTGTTACAGTACAAACTAGGTCTTCCGAGCTACAAGAAGCTGTTCTATAGCTGTGACACAAAAACGAATCAGGTAAGTCACAGTGTGGCTGATCCGTAAGACACAGTTCACAGCTGGCTCAGGTCACCCACCCAAGTGATAGAATTTGTCCTGTTTCCAGGTACCATTTGAATATAACATCCACACAAAATAAACAATTATTAATAAAAAACATAAGCCTATGTACCTTGCCTCACGCAGAAAGTTTCTGTAAGCAGTTTACTTAGGTTGCAAACATATCAGAATGTGTTATTTTTGATACTACGCTAAAAGAAAGCAAGAAGAGCAGCAATCTTTAAGATTTAGAGACATTTTATTATAAAACCTGTGGAAGCATGTGTTTTATTATAAAACCTGTGGAAGCATATTAACGAAACAATTTAGAGTTTGATGACCTGGAGATTGTGGGATGGAAGAACAAAGGTGGGATGGAAGAACAAAAATGTGTTCAACCATACTTAAGCTTTAAGACATATCCTCCTACCTTCTAATAGACGCCATTCGTTTATCACCTTTCTCAACAGGGAGGACAACCCTCCATCCGTGGAAGGCCCCTGGAGCACTAGAGTGTGTCAGTTCTTTGCGCCACCTTTTAGGTGCAGCTTGCATTTGAGGTGAATAATGTGTGTCTTTTTCAATTTCATATCCCCATTCGTACGTTGTTTCATCAAGCCATCTGCCACTTTCGGCACTATTAACTATGTACTCCTTAGTTAGTATCCACTTTCCTAAAAAGCAAATGAACAGTCAACCACAAAAGGTTTTTTTGTGCAGACAAATGGCAATCAACTGAAGATCTAATATAAAATTAACTTCAACCTTTCTTGTGCAAATAAAAGCTGGAATTCTAAGTACCATTTTAAAAACTTCTTCCTACTACAAGTGTTCTCCTCCTCACACTTTAGAATCAGAAATCTCACAATGCCACTGAAAATGTTCATTTTGTTTTCTTTTAATGATGAAGGACCTTTTTACCCTTCCTAGATAAAATACTTGTCTGTCTCCTCAAAAATTTGCAAACAGAATTTTTCAGCTTCCCAGATTTTGTTCTTGACTTCCACGGGACCTTGCTTAACCCTTTAATATCATTTGACACTTTTACAAATGTACTAAAATGTAGTAAATTGAAGAAGTATTTTACCCCCAATGATTAAACACAGGAATGAAGGTTTTAGCATGTAAGCTGTGTCTTTTATATATTCTTAATAATTACTCGCACCATGAGAGTAGTGAATACCCATCTTAGGGGGATACGGTTTTAGACTTTTGTCTTTCCCCTTTCTTCTTTTCACATCCTTTTCTCTCATCCCTTAGCTCCACCTCCTCCGCCTCTCCTCTTTCATCTTCTGCATGTATGCTTTTGATACTGTATATAATGATCTTCCCCTTTTTCTCTGTCTCTCTCTTCTTAGAGGTTCAGGTCAAGAGCTGTGGTTATTACCCTGCTTCTGTACTGAAACACTACCTACAGAAGATACTGTAAGATAAATTGACTTGAATTGTGTGAACCTAATTGGTTTCACAGAACAGCAGGGTTGACTGGCAAAATGTCTCAGTGCAGGAGCACAGATGGTACTTCTACATAACCTAGCACAGGTACCAGTAAGACTTATAACTGGAAAAGGTATGCTGTGCACAACCTGTATGTTAAAATCACTTTCATTTCAAAGTTTCCATCTCAAAACTTCTGTCAGCTAGGAAGTCCATTAAGACTGGCACCCTTGTTAGTATTTCTGTTCACCTCGATGGAGTTCTAAATGGGTTTAAATATAATCATTTATACTTGGAAAAACCTGCAGTAGGAACGAACACATTTTCTCTGCCATCAAGGGCAAGAGCAATGACTATGCAAATATAGCATTTCTTCCACGATTTAAAAAGCAATAGATAGTACTGGGGAAGATTTGCAAGCATGACAGAGTTTTTCATTGGCACGTGGACTCTACATGTATGGATGCATCTGCAGATGTTTTAAAACCCAAAAAGTAAGAAAACATTAACTCAAAGGTTTTTAATAGTTCAAATGAAGTGATATGCCACAACTCTATCTGCATTTTAATATTGTTTCCCTTACAGAAACATTTAGTCTATTTCCTTTTTGATGACAGTGTGATCAGAATTTTACATTAGTACAAGGACTCATCCATATAAATACATACGTACACACATGTACGTTCTAGTACCAACAGATGAAAATGCCTACTAATACGGTACGTAGGTAGAAATATGAAATCAAGAAACTAACATGTATCTTTACATCCAAATCTACATTTAGTTATTTCTGTCTGTTATCTCTTAAATTTAAGATTATCCTTCCTAAAAATTGCTTTAGCACTTTGGTATAATATGACATAGTAAAAATAAAGATCACATTTAACCAGTTAATAGATAGATATTGTGAAATCTCATAAGTCCACAAGATTTTCTAAACACATAATAAAATCCTTCCAGGTAATATTTCTATAAAGAAATATTAAAATACAGAATTCTCATTCTAAAAGCATTTTACTTGCTTATGTATGGGATTTCAGCATCAGGCCTCAGGTGAAAGAAAAGCAAGAGGAAAGACCAGAGGCTTGTGTCAGAATGGCAAAAGCCTGGAATTTTCTCTTGCTGCATAAACAGGAACTTACAGGGACCTTTACCAGTGGATATTGCACGTGAATTTGGTGTCAAAAATCCATGCTGAATACAGGTGTCCACACACTCTCTGTCCCCTTTTCAAGCGATCCATTTTTAAACACCCATAACATTTGGGTATGACCTCATGATCTAACTAATACACAACAAAGCCTTCTGTTTGGAAACAGATGCAGGTTAAATGAAGGAAGACAGCAGGAACATAATTTAGGAAAAAGTCCCAAACAAAAAGAAGTAAATCAGAACCTGAACGTAATACTATGTTATAAATCAAGGTGAATGGAACAAGAATAATGAGGGTTTGTAAGACAGCTCACTGTGAATGAACAGGTAACTAGAAGCCTTTTAAGGGTCCTTGTAGTCCTATATTATAATCTTACGGAATTTTACAGCACATCTTTTACTCACCTGCAGCACAGGCAGCTAAGAACTTTTCACTCTTGCACAGCTTTTTTGCTATAAGATGTGTACAATGTCTGTATTTCTAATAAAACAAAACCAAAACAACACACTTGTATTACTGGAAACAGTTTGACTTCCTTGGCTATCTACACACAACTCTACTGCACAGTCCACTCTTTTAAGGTTTGCATTTTTTCCTTTCTGCTCAAACCATCAGCTAGTTTTGTGAACAATACCTTATTATCTAAAAAAACGCAGTCCAGTTTGAACAGACACTTGAGCAGTGCCTTTTTCTCTTGCTTTCTAAATCCAGTTATTTGGATTATCCGTTTCTGGCTGCCGCTGGCCATCTGTGAAGAGAAAAACAAATGAAAAGGAAACATCAGCACACAGAAGAATATAAAACACAAAACATAAAACAGATAAAACATAAAAAACGTTGCTCGCATGATCCTACTGGTAACTCCTACTTGTTTTCCGACAAAAAGGGAAAAGACACCACGAGGAATCAACACCACCCGACGGAGGTACACCCCATTTGAAGCTGTCACTGCTGCCACACCTACGACAGGCGATAACGGGGGTAGGTCAGACACCCCCAAACCACGGCCTGCAGCGGGCCGAGCCATCCCGCGGCTGCCACCGCGGCTCC
>NW_010140309.1:0-13813 GCF_000699245.1 Pterocles gutturalis | reverse complement strand
CCCCTCCTCCGGAATCACTGGCCTGGAGCAGGCTGGGTTTCTGGTCATCGGGTGGGGGGGCAGTGCACTGTGTATCACTCATTTGTATATTTGTATATAGTATTATTTTTAATATTATTGTAGTTTAGTTATTAAATTGTCCTTATCTCAACCCATGAGTCCTCTTTACCATTTAACCCTTTTATTCTCTCCCCTCTCATTGGGTGGGGGCGGGAATTGTGTGAGTGGGTGTGTGTGGCTTGGCGCCGAGCCAAGGGCTAACCCACCACAATCAGGCAGCACAGATATTCCAACTTGTTATAGAAGAAGAGAGGTAGCTGATACCTGTTTTCCAGCCTCTCTCCTCTTTCTTTATCCTAAAGTTTGAAGTAAAAAAGGGGTTCTCATGACTTTTTTCTCATGCCCAAGGTAGTGCTTGCTTGGTGGAAAAAGAACAACATGGCAATTTTGTCTGTGTAGATGTTTCACTTTCTCTTTGCATTAATATGGAGCAATTTCCTTTTATGGAGGTGATATCATCCCCCTTGTTAGTCAATGTCTCATTTCAAATGCTTAAACACATCTACCAGCACTTTCTCTGCTTTCAGGTGAAGCTGGATATGTGACATGGGATCTCTGAGAGACATTTGTCATTACAGACCTACCTACTCAGTGCCCCAGTATAATCTCCGATGGCACCTGGTGCCTATACTTAGGCAAAGTATACATACCCTTGATTTCAAATTAGCTGATGTCCAAATGTATGGGTTGTAACAGGAGTCAGTAAACCTTCCACAGTTGAAGATGAGCTGAGATTTGAGCTTTCATTACATGTATTCATTTTATTACTCATTCTACTGGGCACGCATTAGAGTTTAACACAAATAAGAGTGCTAAAATGCAAGCAAATGTCTCAAGAATTGATAAATTCAGAGTTGTTATGCCACTAAGAAGTTTCAAAAATAAAACAAGAGTTATAGATGAAGTATATTCACCATGTATCCCATAGCTCTGACAAAAATGTCGTGTCTGTAGCTGGAATGTGACCATAGTCAGAGGTACACAAAACTAACTTTGTGCCTTGCTTAATGATCACCATGGTAATTTCTATTTTATTGTCATACTGATTATATTGTCTTCTAGATTACAAAGCAAACTGTCCCTCAAAGCTTGTTCTGTACGAGTAGTCTCCTATTTTACTATATGATTGAAACACTCTGAATAAAGTTACTCTGATATATTGTTTCATCTTTTAGTAATTAAATATAATAATGGATTTAATGAAAATCATATCATGTGTTTCATAGCTTATATAATATTTGAGGAAATAAATTTTAGTTTCCTCAGTGCTCTTTTAAGACTTCTCTGCCTATTTCTCTTGATACTCTCTTCGTGTTAATCAATCTAGTGCTGAAATTCCAATCAGTGTTGCAATTTAAAAGACAGATTCAGATTAACATCATTCCAAGCCATCTGTTCTGGTTGAAATAAATTGAATATAATATAATTCCAAATGCAAAACAATCTTAACATAATAGTTTATTTAAGAATTAAAAGCAGAAAATCCACATTTCTGCACAAGTCGTGCCTAAGGAGACAATGTTAACATTTCAACTTACAAGAGAGTTTATTCATGTTGTATTTTCCTATACTTTCTATCCTTCCAATATTCAGAAAAGAATATGCATCCTGATTATTCGTAGCACATACATTTTTGGTCTTCCTTCCCCAACAAAAATCTCCAAGTACACACTAAGATAAAACCCTAACATTTATTTCAAAAACTGGGAGCTTATTTCAAAGACTGACTTCTGCTTGATACCCTGTAAAAAAACCACAAAACAACACAACAACAACAACCAAACAAACCAAAACACACACACATATTTTTTTTTTCTCTTATAACTCTTAGGAAGAAATGTCATATCAGGTTGCACTCAAGGTTTTTAATTTTGCATACAGGTTAGATCATAAAGAAGCAGTAAATAGCATAGAATAGGTGCCCAAGTACTGGTATTTGTCAAGCTGTCCTACTTTTGAGGGTTAGTTACATTTGTGAAGCACTTTATTCCTATTTTCCTTTGACAACAAAAAAAAATGTATATGACAAATCTGAAGAAATTCTTTAGGTCCTTTTCTTTCTGTTCTTAAGAAATAAACAATCTCTTGTCCTATGTTTTGTTTTCTTATCAATTTCTGAAAGAGTAGAGCAGGTATTATGTTTTCTTTTATACTTGAAATAATGTTGAATTCCTTATAAAACTCTAGTCACTGACTGAACCGTTTGCATTTTAAGCTGGTGAGGTTAATTTAGATGTTTCTGTGGTCCATGATACTTTTCCCAGTACAGAATAAAAAGAGTCACTTCTCAAACTACGCCTGATACAGCTGTATCCTGCGCTAGGCAGAACAGATGGTGCATCTCAAACAGCATGGGATACTAAGTGCAGGCAAGTGAATCAAGTCCCTCCTGAGTAGTGAGGCCTAAGTTTCACTAAACATATGAAATAAATAGCCCAAGATCATAATGGGAAATTCAGCTTCTCTAATGTCTTGTGGAATCACTTTCATTTTAGTTTTCTTGTCCAGAATGGAATACTGTGTTTTGTTTCCTCATATGATAAATTTGTGACCTCTCAAATTAGGGAAGTACTTTCTTCCATTTCTGTTTATCTAAAATGAAACAAACAAACAAGAATATTCCTCCTTCCTTTCTTCACTAAATTATAATAAAATAAAAAAAGAGAACATGTCATGCTCTTATGAAGCTTATATTTCTACTGTTACGTCAGAAAAAGATAGCAGGTACTTCAAATGTCACCACAAATATAAGCTAATTTCTGCTTCTACATTTTTTTCTGGATCAAAAGCAGTAGTTTAACAAAAAGTTTTAAAAGTAAAATAATTTAATAATTTCTACCATCTCCCCTGTAAAAATAACAACTAAAAGTCACGTCCTTAATTTCTTGAAGGAGAAAATTCAGAGAGAAAAAAAAAATTGAAGGAATTCAGATAGAGAAAAAAGAAGAGGAACATCAGGAGGTAACCAAGGGGATGACTCTTTTAGAATGTAGTGGTAAACTTCGGTGACTTGTATTCCTGGCAACCTTTTGTGCCTTTGAATATTTTCTTTACAAGGCTCAAGGGCAGAAATTTGTTTAAGATGATAGAAGGCAATATAAGCACATTTATATTCCTGACACAGAAAACTACTATTGTAGCCTGTAGAAGAACCATTGCTCATGCTTTTAGAACAGATTAAGCATAGCACCAGAAAATGTACTCTTTCAAACAATCCTGTATTGGCGGGAAAATGATAGTTATGTAGTATGTGTGCTTTACAGCTGGTGGAGAGGACGTTCTTCATGTTCCAAATGAATAAACTCACAGAGTTCTACTCTTCTTATTAATGTTGAGTCAATTTTAATTACTAAGCATTGGCTTGATGTCAACCCCTATTGAGGGACACAAATGGTATAAATTCAATATCTTGACCAAAAGGCCAAGAACCTTCCCTGCATCCTCACATGTGTTCTGGATTTTTCCCATGCATCATATGTCCGTGAGGAATAGTTCATTGAGTTCTTCAGGCCAATGAGATTAAGTCCCTCCTTGCTCTAGTGTAAAGACTGGAAAATTCCATTACATATTCCTTTTCTCCTGAGGCCTTGAAAAAGTCTGCAGGGCTTTTCCTCATTTGTGTTAGATTTGGCAAGCAAGGACCACGATTTTATCTTCATGGTTCTTAAGTGCTTAACAGTGCATGGTATACACACAGTGTGAATTTACTAACTGTTAGGAAAGTAATTCAATAGTCCATTTTCTGACCAACCCATTCCTTTCTGTCACTGAATATGTCCTTTCCTGGGGTTTAACGTCAAACTTGAATATAAGATGGGGTGTTCTTTCCAGTTAGTCTTCTCACATGGCACAGTTCCTAAACTTGGCTTCAAAGGTACCAGTTCTGAGCACATATGCTTTCTGAAGGATTGAACTATGGAATCTTTCGTATTACACTACCTAACACTGTGCTGTAGATTATGGTTCACATCAAGTTCCTTGGAGGGTGGCTTTTTCTTTCCTTTTTTTTCTCCTGGTGAGGTTCAGTCAGAGAAAACAAAGATACCACAGCAGAATTAAATCTGAGTTCATCGCTCCCAGAAAAAGGACTGCAGCCCATTACTCGTTTTCAGAACTACATAAATGACCAGCAAAGGAAATTAGTTGTCTCAGGTGTTACTTTCTACATCCGGCAGTCCACTTAAAATACTAGACCGTGTTCTCATCTATCGTCACATGCTTCTATTGGCAATGAGCCTGAAGTAACCATAAAATGATTATCAAGTGCCCAAAACACAATTCCAAGATTCATGAAAAATCACTGAGCAATTTTTCTATATCACAATATGCTGAGGAAGGTTTTCAACATGTTACTTCTCAGTCTTTGAAAGACAACTGCAAACCCAAAAACGTTATACTCTTAAGGGTTTTTTCTAGATTGTAAATAGCCCTGGTAGAAAGCAAAAGAAAAACAGGGTTGGTTGTATAAGAAATTTTTCACCAATATTAGTACCCTTTTCCAGTATCTTTTCTTCATTTATCTGGCTCAGTCACACCAGTGATTTCTATAACAATGAAAAAGTCAAAAAATAACTCTGTACACATTTTCTAATTAAAGGTTTTCATTGCTTTTCTCAGTTAACAGAATCTCTGTTTTCACCAACAAAAAAATGGGCCCCCACCCCCATGTTTAAATCAGCTGAGCAGATGAGTACTAAATGCAAATGCATCAGAATACAAAGACTACCTTAATACTCTCATGCAATGTTTTTATTTGCCATTCTCAGGTATATATAGGATCACTAAAGAATGAAAATGTTGAGGAATAGAAGGAGAGTGGTGATGGAAGAGAATAAGAAGGAAAGTGAAAGATTATGATCAACAGACTAGAATAGCAAATATTTTAAAGAATAAAGCATTAGGAGAGGAGAAAGGAGGTCAGAGTAATAGCGAAAGAAGTTAAAACTGGAATCAAATAATTCTGAAATTCTTTTAAAGCATGGACCATTCTGTAATAAAAACTATCATTATTCTTAAAGTCAACCTTCATTCACTGGAAAAGTCCTTTTAATTTCTAATAAGTGACTATAGAAAAAGAAGATCTAGGAAAGATCACTTAAAGTCCCAAGAAACATCACTATCAAAACTGAACCAATAAACATGGAAGAACGATGGGAAAAGAGTAATACGACTAAGAGGTGGAGGGGAGAGGGAAGGGGGGAGGAAAACAAACAACCACTAAACATCAAACTAAATCCCAACAACTAACAAAAAACTTCCATTAAAAAAAAAAATCACAAACGCTCACTGCAGAATTATAACTTCACTATAATAAACCAAAACAGAATCTTCTTAGTGTCCATCGTTCCACTGAAATTATATCAGCCTTGAATATTCAAAATGAGGACTGGAACAGAAATATCTCATAAGGACTTTTAGGTAATATATTTAATCTTGATGTAACTAGAAATATATTTTTATGCCCATATATTTTCTGTCTTATAATTTATAAAGGACAAATTTGATTTTAAAAAGAATGGTTCTGCAGTTCACATAGCTAATAATGAAATTAATCTGTCTAATAATTTAGGATTTTTTTTTTTAAATAAAAGATACAAATCATAGTATTCACAGGTAAGTGACTTGAAATCTACTTTAGCCTGAATACATTGCACACTATCAGTAAAGCTCCTACTGCTTTAAGAGAAATATGCCTGCCCTTGGCAGAAAGCTCATTCAGAAAATCAACAGCCACCATACTTTTTGCCTAGGTGATTGCCTCATCTCCTGTTACACTGAAGGCATCCTTGTGGTTTCATGTGCTTCCTTCAATATTCCCAGTGTCACTACAGCATATATGTTGCTTAAGATTCTTCCAGCCTCACTTACTTGACCATGCTAAGTTCAACTACAATCATTTCAGTAGCGTTTGGATGCTACAGACATCACCATCTTTAATCATGCTAACCGATGTACTTTAACTTGTCCTGAAACATTCACTTAATTTTCACTTTAGATAGAAACATTACTTTCCGATAAAGCTGAAAAGCACACAATCAATTTTAATACATTTTCTCTTCCTCCCTTTTCTCTCTCTCACCCATGCTTTAACGATATTTATAATTTAAGGACTGTGTCAGATGTGAGTCTGTGGCACAAGCAAGATGTACAATATTAAATAGCAGGTCTTAAATATTTCTGATATATTATGAACGGATCTGTGCCAGATGTTCGGTTTCATGAGTTCTGGCATCTTTTCAGAGTACTCGGTAACCAATAACATCATGACAAGACTATTGTGCGTTCTGAAATAATGAAGTATTTTTGCAGTACAGCCAGCTTAAACAGCAGTAAAGTCTATACAGGATATTGATTCATTACCTCGGGCAGAGACACTTAGCAAGCTGTTCATCAGACATTTGAATTCTAATACAAAAGTCCCTCACTTTATTCAAAATAAACTGTCAAAGACTTTTGAAACCATTAAACTCAAAGTAATGGAGAATTTAAACCAGAAAAAGTAAGAAAAAAAAATCAGAAAAAAAATCACATTGAGCTGTAGGTCTTTCCAGCTCCATCTTTAATGCCTAGCCTATATAAAGAGGATAGACAAGGAGGATGATAATGAAATTATTTTAGGTGCATCCTGTAACAACCTTGTAATCCTCAAACCCTTAGGACACTCTATTTAAGGAACTTTTATGGTATACAGTCTTGAAAGCAGGACCACACAAAGAGCTGGTGACCACACAGTAATATATCATTCATTGCCAGTGCACACCGTGATGGGCCAGGACTAGCATGGTGCCAAGCACTAAGTATGAACGTGCTCACTTTTTCTGTTGCAGTCTTATTAGTCAGGTGGTCCTCAGCCCGGGGAACAAGTGGTGTCCTTCCACTCCTTGAAATGTGTTGCTCATCAGCCTTGCTGAGCTGGCATCTTCTTCCTCTTCTTTTACATTTTTACTTCTTGTCACGTCATACTTTTTGTCCTAATTCTTCGGTGATTTACAACTTCATTTTAAATTGTTACCAACTAGTATCAATGCAGCAATCTCAGTTCAGCATAGCTTGTTTCTCCTTTGTCATCTTGCAGTTCTTAGTAACCTCAGCAATTTCTTCTTTATAGACATCAATAGGAGGTATTGCTCATCATTAGCTCCAGTTAGAAAAACTGGGCTCTTGGTCATATGAAAATTTGCAGTTCTGACTTGCACTGAAGGTAGCACTATTTCTCAGTTGTTTCTGGTAAAAACTGAGAAGGCCTAATGAACACAGCAAACAGGAGTGAACAAAGATGAATGGCTGTAGATGAGACAAATGAACCAAAAAAATACCCAATACTCAGTAAGTGTGGAAACAAATTTCCTCAAGAATAAAAATAATACAGAATAAACACATCTATATGAGTATAGAGGCTGGGTAATACTGAAGGAATAGAAAAAAAAGGTCCATATATTGTAATAGTATAAAAGATTAAGTGGTTATTGCCTCGGGAAAATTACCTAAGTGACCTTCTCTCATTCAAATTAGAGTGATGAAAAAGCCCCTGCTATTCCATGTAGCTTAAAACTTTTGGAATTATCTCACAAATCTTTAACATTCAAGAGATTCAGTATTCAACATTTAGGACAGAAATCAGCAATGTCCGTTACTAAAGTATTTGTAATTTAAAGTTGTTAACTGACTTGTAGATTTTGGCTTTCTTCCAAGCAATTGCCTTTGACTTAGCTTTTCCATCCAAAGATAAACAGTGCATGTAACTACACAAATAATTACTTATTTCCTGAAAAAGTTAGAAGTGGAAATTCAGGAGAGTTGTATTCAATCACCTAAGACATACACTAACACCAGAGTATTGCCATTTAGTTAAATCTTTCCCTTTTTGTTTACCAGGTTTGCACAGATCAAAGCAGAACCCCACATCTGGTTTCTTTTCAGTTAAGTGTACTTCATGTATTCCACTGGATGAAAGAGCAAAACGCCAGGGAGACTCAATAAGAGTTCCATCTACGGCTGTGGAGAGAGGAGGTCAGCCTGGTAGGCTGATCAGATATACTTGGAAGTGTTTCACACATTGCGAGACATTGCGATGACTGATGCAACTAATATATCTGCAATTATTTTATCTCAAGATTTGCCGTGATTTACCATCATCTGATGATTAAAATATAAGCTTTGTTATTGGCTATAAATTACGTCATCACCTGCATTTCCTAAATCAACCAGCATGCCAGTACTGTCGTCTGTGTTATCTACAGCCTTTACAGTCAGAGAGCTATTTATTTTGAATTTATTTTTAGACTTGATCAGAAAAAAACCGACAATTACTTTTAAGATAAGCATATAGTAAAATCAAGCAGCAAATAAGAACATGCCTTTTGCTGTATATAGAGTGTCAGTGCAGAGCAAATTTGAAAGCATTCAGCAAGACATTTTTCTTCAGATACTAAACATTTATAGACTTATGTCCCAGCTTCTCAACTATTGACTCACTTGAAATCTAGTTTACTTTTTTAATTTTAATATCAATAAAATAAATGCTATTTGGATTTCAAATATATACATCCATCTGTTGGCATTGATGACAGTACTATAGCCAAAGAGAATATAGCAAAACACTGTGTCTACTAGGAAGGGTCTCACTTCCATACTGCACAGCTACAGTAGGTAACTGAAATTGTTCATTTTCCTGAAATTAATCTCCTTTGTAAGTGCTGGACATGAGATGCTCCACTGAGATTTCATTGGCCAGTATCAGAACAAACAGCAAATTTAATAGTAAGCTTCCTTCAATTTAACTTACATGATGTGATGGGGAAATTAGTTTGGAGGAAAATAACTGAATTCCAGGACACTATCATGATATTTCAAAGGTATTTTGTTGCCCAGATGTATTTATTGAGTTCTCATCTTCAAAAGAATAGATTAAAGTTGTACAGCTACAATCTTACACACTTGGATGCATAGAGGTTGTTCCACATCTTACTTGTAATCCAGGTTCTCTGTTATTGGAATATATTCCAGACATTTGTCTTTGACACTAACAAAAGAAAGTCCTGCTTTCAGGATCTTTTAAAGTTTAGCAAATATGTAAAAAAAATATTAGCTAGTACCACTTTTTGTAATGGCTTATTCTAACCTCATGGAATGTTATTTTAAATTTAACTCACTATTAACATACAATTTTTAAAACATTTATCATGGTACAAAGCATGTATTCTTCCTTATTATGTGCTGGTTGAAAGTCACCCCCTTTCCCCAAAATATCCATGCAATTCACAGGGCATTTCTGAACTGTTCTTTTAATACTGTTTACAATGGACTTTCCATGTTTTTCATTAAAAAATATTTGCAAAATACTCATTTGACAGCCTTTTTTTGGATTTTTTGGATTATAAATATTATGATTAGTTCGTAATTGACACAATAAAAAAAGGTGCAGAGAAAGGCAACAATAGCAGAATTTTGGGGCAGGTCCTTTACAAGGAGAGATGAAGTCAATAAAGAACCATCAGCTCTCTGGATTTCCCCAGGGACAATGTTGGTGTGTACAGGTCATATATAACAAAGGTGTGATAAACTTTTTTAATAAAAACTTACAGCAATAGACTGTGAACAGAAATATAAAGAAACAAATAAAATGTCATTTATCAAAAAGTATAATTATGAGATTTATTTTTCTAAACCGTTACAAAGGTGAAACATGAACGAGTCAAAGCCGAAAAAAATATAAAGAATAGGTCCGTTGATATCAGTTAATCAGAAGCACTAACTGAGGATTGCCAAAATGGTACATCAAAGGAAACTTTGTTCTTTCTATATAGAATATATTCCACTTGTCATACAGAGGACTGGACACCTGCTTCTTGTCACTATTGAATTTTTTGGTCTGACTCAGTAAAGCAGTTCTCAAATTTTGATGCCAAAAAAAAAAATTAAAAAAAATCAAGTGAAAGCAGAACTAAGTACTGCTATATTTTAGCAAAATATATTTCAGAGAATTATATTGAAGATATCTTCTGGCCCAGTAGATTTAATTTTCCAAGAGAGAGAAAAATTCTCATCCAAAAATGTTTTCTTAAAAAAAAGGATTCCAACTAGCCAAACTTTGCCTTATACTACTTTATTGAGTGGAGTGAAACTGTGCCACATTTATATCAATTTGCTACATATTATGTGACCATGTAAATAATTGAAATAATGTGTAACAATGTTATGAATCTGGCATCTTCCCAGATCTAAGATATTTAGAGGTAAGGTTGTATACATTGACTAATAGTTCATCAATAATTTATGTCTTTGAACAAAAAGAACAAAAGATAAAAACTTGTAAAAGTGAACAATGCAGCATTTATGTTAATTTATAGCTCACAGTAAATTTTCATGTCTAAGCTGTAAGCCAGGAACAGCAGAAGGCATATTATGAAAATTCAGAGGGATTCTTAGCATTAACAGCATGCACAATGCCTCTCCAATATTGCTTGTTGTTCACAGTTAATAAGATACACAGAGACCTTCCTCTGTTACAGTAGATAAAGTGCAATGACAGATATTATCAATTTGTACTTCCACGCTCTAGCACACCCTGCATTGTAGGCAGCTAGGGGGTCCTCCGCATCTGTGGACATCATGATTTTCCCATTTCTCACGCTCAAGGTGAAACAGAGTTAGAACGTTACTTTTCTCACTTAATCTTCGCTGTATGCCTTGCCCTGCTTCTGCTGTTAGAGTTTTCATTAAGTTTTTCAAGTAAGCTACTTAAGCAGTCAAAGGCAACAGCCGAATTGGAAAGAAAAAAAAAAAAAAAAAAGCCGATTCAAGCACTGGTGGAAAAAAAAAAAAAAAAAAAAAAAAAAAAAAAAAGAAGGGTCTAGTTTAATTCCAGAGAACTCCATAGAGAATGAAGAGAAGCTGAAGCAATTTCAAGGGAGTCAGAGCATTATTTACCAGGAAAGCAATAGAGTCAGAACATGCAGAAACAGCTTCTAAATGTGACCAGCGAGGCAAGTTAGATCTTAAATAACAATTGTGCCTTGCTGCAGGAAGAGTTTGCAATTCCAAATGTGACCCGTAAGACAAGTTAGATCTTAAACAACAGTTGCATCTCTCTGCTTAGATAATAAATCAGTGAGTAAAGGAAACTTGTTTACAAACAGCAGTGTGACAGAATTAATTGTAGTAACACCAGCCTGCAGTTATAACGGTATTTTACAGGGAAATACTACAATACTGTTGTACAAAGACCTGAAGGTTTCCAAAGCTTCAGAATGGCATCCCTTTTCTACCAGTTCTCACTTGTAGAAAGCAAATGATAGTGATATTAGACTTCCCATCACTTAAAATAATGTTTCATTGGGAAGCAAAGTAAACCACAACAGGAGAAATTCTTAAAAAGGACAACCCAGGACTGATAATCCAGACAGAAGAAAACTAAAGGTTTGAAAGTAAATCTATAACCTTATCCCTGACTCAATGTTAGTGGAGGTCTTTTCCTTATCTCCACACTCAAAGTCCACTCAAATGTCCCATGTGAAACAGATTTCCTTCTCCAACATCTTACTTTGCCCAGTGTGCAGCACCAGCTTCGTTTCTCCATATCTTGAGGAAGGAGGGCTTTATCACTGCTCAACTCACCAAAAAAAGCTTTGGGTTCCTGTCAGAAAACTCTTACTCCGAATTCATGCTACATGAACTATGTATTTGGCTCTTACTAGTCACTGGTTCTTAAGTCTTAGAACAGTCTCCCACTCTGAAGAACAATGTCTGATTTTCATGAGTGCTCCTCTCGTCCCCTCTTCACCTCTGGATAACCCTTGGACTGGCACACAGCAGTCAGGGCAAAAATGACCAGCCTTCTTTCTCTGCTGCCCACTCATGCACCCAGCTTCTTAAATAACAAACCTGGGAACAAGCAAATTATTTTTTCCTTTAATGTGGCAGAATGTTACAGGTGCATTTACACTCAGGGCAAGACAATACATGTTAATGAGAGAAATCTCACCAACATTAATGTGAGAAGACACAAGACACATACAATACAAATTATATACAAGACATTTAGGCACAGAGAATATTTATTTTAATTTCGTGCTTGCAAAACTGCAGATTTAACTTTTTGTTTAACTGTGAAAAAACAGCAGATTATGTCTGGGTACCCAAGCCTTCGGTTAGTGTTAAGTCTATTTTAAGAAGTGCAATACAATGCATACTGCAGGGGTGTGCAGTTCTGGGTTTGCTTTTGTTTTTTTAAATCACTGTACATTTCCAAAGCCAGCAACCAGTCAAGACACGACTTTTCTGGAAATTGCTATAGAGTAATATGAAGATTAACAAAATAGTTTGTAAGAGCAAGAATCAAATATAGACTATTAGATATTTAAAATGGAAACTCTTCTTCCTCCTCCTTTTGTCTTTAATACTGACAGTCAACTCACTAGAATATTGGAAATACATATATTTGTAGTATATTGCAATATCTGAAAAATGGCATCTTTAGGAATTATGTCACAATGCTGATAATAAATACTGTGATACTCAGAAATCCAAATTACAGGGATGCAGTGCCTGTAAGAAAGCCAGTTCCAACACACTTAACAGTTTTAATCAGGGAAGTAGAGAATTTCAACAGACACCCTGTCAAAATGCCTTCTCATTTATTTGTGTACACGTAAGAAATACACATTGAAAAGACATTTTGGCTTATTTTTTCCCCCCTATATATTTCCACTATATTGCAGGAATATTTCATTTCTGGACAACCACTTTTTTTTAAAGAAATATTTTTTATATCTCTTTTCTGAATCATTTCATATGTAGAACTCTTCTGAACCACTAAAACCTGGAAAGAGCCTGAAGATATTTTAATAAAATACAAAATTGCAGACAGACACATGAAAAATAAATAGAATGTCTCTATAACTTTATGCATTGCTGAGGGACTATGTTACTTGCATTAATTCTATCCAAATATTCCTCAATATACCTGCCAGTGTGACACTGAGCTAAGAAAGATTATAAGGGGCATTACAGGTCTACACTTCACCAAGATGTATTGAGCTTATCAGTAATAAAAATAGAAATAAATGAAGAACATTAATAAATGTAAAGAGATTTTTTTTTTTTTCTGTGTGCCTGGTGTCTCACAAAAAGAAATTGGAAACTCTTTTAGTAACATCATTCCAAGATTAAAGCACATTATTACTGATGTAGAACAGTAATATACTTGGTGGAAAAAAGGTTAGTTTCTACAACTCAAACTAACTTGAAGTTTAGTTATCTAAAATAACACATTCCCATGTACACATTAGGTCCAGCAATTTATTGAAGTTACTTCTATATGTTCATTAGTTTCTTCTCAAACAGGTTTTTAAGTTTTATTTTTTTCAACTCACAGAAAAAAAAAAAATACAGCTACTGTAAATAAATTATTGGGTGACAGGACTGTTTTCTGCAGTGTTTGCTTTCATAAGTGAAAAAAGTAAGCTTTTCTGCCTTCTTTTTCATTGTTTATAATGTCATCTTTCACAAGTATTACTCCATCATAAAATAATCTCTAAAGCTAAGAATGACAAATTAATCAGACACTTTTTTTAGTCAAAAGAGCAAATCTGAAAGTATAACATACCATGGAAAAGATGGAAAGTCCTTTTTGTACTCAACTAGAAAATAAAGGGCTTTTCTTAAGCAAAATAGAGACACCACTCTTACTTTCCCTTCTGTATATGATGATAGTATCGATTTATGCTGTATTGGGTCTGGCTGAGATGGAGTT
>NW_010140308.1:7284-12245 GCF_000699245.1 Pterocles gutturalis | reverse complement strand
GGGCTGTGGGCAGGAGAGCTGGGGCCGCTGTCACGGCTCCGGCACTCAGTGGTGTGACCAGAGGGCGTGGGGAAAAGGGCTCTGCCTGCTCCCCGGGAGGGCCGAGGGTAGGGCGGAGGCGAGCTGGGGCCGGCTCGGGCACGGTGAGGTAAAATGGCTCCCCTGAGGGCACGGGGAGCTGAGCCAGGCCGCGGTCCTGTGCTCAGCCGTGTCAGCATCCCACTGAGGTATCCCCTTCAGCAGAGCATTAAAGTTACGTTTTAGGGCTTTTGGGTTTTGTTTGTTTGGCTGATGCTGTGCTGTCTCATTTCTGAACACTATCGTGGTTCTTAGGCGCTCTTACATCAGACTGATCTCATGTGTGCTCTGGAGGGGTGCTTGCAGCTACTTTGCAGGCTGAGCACGATGACTTCGGACAGAAAAACCATAAGAATGTACTTGATTTTGTTGTGTGTCTACAGAAGTTAAAGTGGAGGAACGAAAAAGCATCTGAGATCGAGGCAGAGTCACATCTCAAGTAGACACATTTTATGAAAATGTTTCCTGAGGGCTGTGTGCTTCTGCAGAAGCAGGTGCTGTATGGTGCCTCTTTGGAGGTTCAACGTAGTGTTAGATGCGAAACGCATACAAAAGAGGGCAGAAAAGGATTTCCTGGGGAGGAAGCAAGAAAATAATGTACAACTGTGTTACGTTTATGGGATTATAATTTAAATAAAGTCACTTTAAAACACCAGTGTAGTGTTCCGGTTTGTTAAAGCCCTTAAAGGTGTGTTCAGGCAGTAAATGGAGCTCTAGATGACAAACAGCTTCAGTGTGCCCCAAACCCTTGGAGTGCAGCAGCATTTCCCCACGCATCCCACCTCGCCCTAACCCATCACGACTTGTTCCTCTGCTCATCCCTCGCTGCTTGGAGGTCAGGTCGCAAACTGCTTTGGGAGTGAGATTTTTTTGTTCAAGCCACAAGGTACAACAGATGTGGACGGGATATATCTAAAAATGTTTGAAAGAGTTTTGCAAGCTGGATGTCTGTCATCTATCCCTCGTTGTCTTTAATATCTGCACAAGCAAAGTCCACGTGGTGCCGGAAAGGTTGAGTCACTGTAACCACCGTGATGGGGTTAAAGTCGTATCCGAGTGTGTAGAAAAAACCTTAAGGCTCCTAAGTTAATTAAGGGATTTTGAAAAATGTGTCTTGCCTCTTTAGTAGAGTCTGTCATACACACTTCATTTTTCATGTGTTAATTAAAAATGCATATTCCTCTAGAAAACAGCAATCCTGATGACTTCCAGTTAGAAAAATATTTTTGGTATGATGTCATGACATCTTTGACTGTTACAAATGCCTTTCCTTTTTCCCTCGTGCAGGTTAAAGCACGGTAATATGCTCCGCTGGAGTGATTTTTAACATTGGTAGTATCTGTGCTACATTGCTGGTGGTTTAAATGAAGACTGCTATTAATCGTGGCGAGATGTTACGAGAAAGCCCATCTTCAGGAGCGGTGGTTTGCAAAGGAGACACCACCGAGTGTCTGGGGATTTTCCACGTCTTTAAAATAAAGAGTATTATGGTTTCACAATTCTGTCTGGAGAGGAGTACAAACTGCTGAGAGGTGGCTGCAGTGCCGCAGCATTGATCCTCACAACCCTGCTGCGTGCTTTTGGGTAAATAAATTTTTTGAACCAGCACAAGTTCACAAGCTCATTCAGTTATTTGCCAGCTCAGTACAAATACTTGTTGTGTGTTAAAAACCAAGAACAATTCCCCTCCCCGCAAAAAAACGAATCTCAAAGACCCTGGTTATGCTCTTCCCAGGCATAGAGAAGGCTCCATCCTTTGCCAAGAAATGGGTCTTTGTTTTCAAAAGCTTATTAAACTGCTGAAAGTTATTCTTAAAGGCATCATAAAATAATGGTAAGTCTGCCCCGTTTGCGAAAACCCTATTGCATGATTTCCTTTGTGTGTTAATAATCCTCGTAACTGCTTTAAATTATTGCCTTAATTACCTTAATGAAGTGTCTCTTTATAGAAATATTGAATGTTTTCTTCCTCGTTACCTTTTTTAACTCTGTGGTATCAGCGGAGCGCTTAGAACAGTTGGATAAGCTGCAGAACACTTACTTTGTCAGAGTCGCTTTTGGCTTTCTGGCAAAATGTGTATGTGGAGAATCATTAAACATTAATTATGTAGAAAACAAATTACTGCAAAGGAAATGGAAAATCATCTTGCTAGAAAAAAATAAATCCAAGTGCGGGGTTGGGCTGCAGTGCTGCCTTTCATCGCCTTTCCCACCCCGCTCCACTAGTGAGAACCTGTTTCTCCCAAATCTCCGGCAGCCTCCGTGGTACGGCGCGATCCGGCTGGGATTAGTTTTGCCTAATCTGACTGTTGCAAAATACCAGTTGGTCAAAGCTCAGATTGTTTGGAAGAAAAGGGTCATTTTTAAAATGCCGTCTTACGTTGTAGCACTTTTTGGAGAACTCAGCTTTGAATTGTCCAGGCTTGCCGTTTCCCTCCTGTAACAGCGGTCCCGGACGCGCTGCTGGAGCGGTTCCTGTGGCATTTCAACCTGAACACGGAGCTGCACAGAGTGTCTTCGGAGCTCAAAATATTAACTGATATTTTGGGGGCCTTTGATTTTAAATAGTGCCTTGATGGTATCAGAGTTATTAGTTTGCGTGTACAAAACCAACACAAAAATACAGTCTGTGATTTTTTTTTTCAGAGAAACTCTAAGTACGTTGGTGAGACAAGGCAAGTGGAAGTTTGAAAACATTTCCCACAAAAGCAGACGGCAGCAGAGCTCAGTTTATTTATGGGGATTTATACATGAGCAAAAAGATTTCATGTGCACTGGCTGTAGCACGGCTCGATGCAGAGGAAGGACACAACACGCTGTGACAGCGTGAATTTTCCCTGAAAGACAGTTTGGAGGGACAGGCACGGGTAGAGATTTAGAACAGAAGAGCCCCTGGAAAGAAAAACAAATCCGGGGTTTGATGTGATTTCTGCTGTTTTGTTTTTCTGTTGTGCTGATTTTCAGCGCCTGGTCTCACCTTTGGTGCACACCTGGGGCAGGGAGGGGAAGGGGCAGCAGTTAGCGCAGACTGGAAAGTTCAAATGAGCTCCCCCCAAACCTGTTTTAATTGATTTATTTCCCTGGGAAAACATTTTTCTGTTCTTACAGGGCTCTGCGCTGCTCCCTGCCTCCCACCCTCACTGAACGTTGCAGCAGCCGGTGTTGTCGCTCTTCCCTCTCCCTGCCTCATGGGATGCTCCAAAGCCTGACATGGACGGAGGAAAATAAATGCAAACTGTTAATGACAACAAACCTGCTAAGCTTTATTCCTGCTAAGGAATAAATAAACGAAAAGGAGCGTATCCCTTTGGGTTGCTCATTTCAGAAAGATCCTCGTGGCCGGCGAGGGTTTCCCCGCAGCTGCTCCTTCGCTCCTTTTTCTTTCGCTGTTTTTCTTTCTCGGTGTGTTTCCCAGAGCCAGCCCTTGCAGCAAGAGCCCCGTGCCGCAGGGCTCATGGTTAATGAGCGTTTTGTCCGTGTCCATCAGGAATGGAGAGCTGCTGGTTCGGCGTGGGGCATCGCTCGCCTTCCCCCCGGGAAACCCCAGCACCGCGGCACAGCCGTTGCCTGCCCCGCCTCAGGCAGCGAGAGCTCTGCCTTCAGACCTCGTGGTGACCGCGCCGCCGAGCCCGAGGAGCGTGGGTAGAGCTGAATCTTTTTGTTCTCCAAAAATAACCCCAATTTGCCAGGGCTCAGTGGTTTTTAAAAGGAGGATTTCCATTAGCGTTCCATCAGAGAGCTGCGGGCAGCGCTGCTGATGTCCCCGCTCCCTCTGAAAAGGGGCGATGGGCTGCAGCCCCCGTGGCATCGATGGGGGTTTGTTGATTTAGGAAACAGAATGAGTGAGAAATGCATTACAATTTGTTTCAAGCAGAATATTTTTAAATACAAATAAAGTTTTAGGAACCACTCCGTTGACATGCGTAACGTTATGTCAACATTTGGGAAAGGCGAGGGATGCGATAACCGATGGAATGCCAAAAGTCACGCAGACCAAGGCAGGAGTGACACCGAGCCATGGATTTTCACTGTCTGAGCTCAGTGAAAGGTGAACAAATGAGGAAAAATCACCCAGACGTTTGCAGAAGGCCCAGGGCAGGGCCAGTTGCCAAGTTGGGAGCAGTTTTCCGAGCCCAGCGCCCCGGTGACAGGTACCGCTGGAAACCCTGGCTCCTGGCACGGTATAATCCAGGCGTTCCCTGGTTAGGAGACCTCCCAGTTCGTGTCCCAGTCATCCTTAGAGAAGGGAAAATGTGCAAAACAAAGTCAATAAGAATCGCAGAGCGTAATTCAGAGGTAGCACCCAAGCATCAACGGCTGATATTCTTTTGATAGCTTCCCAGGAAGCACATGAACAGTTTTATACCTTGAAATACACTCTGAGAAAGAACGGATCAAAGGAGCAGCGAGTTCGTGGGATGAGGAGGTCGGGCAGAGCTGGGCTGCCGAGGGCGGGGACCCGCAGCACCAGTAAAAGCCGCGTTTCCTCCACGGGAACCAGTTAACCATGAACCCAAGGTTTTGGGTGGTGGTGTGGCGCAGCTCGCTCGCCCGGCGAGGCGTTGTTGCTGTTAGCAGCAGAGCAGGAGAGAACAACAACTGTGTGCTGCGGTCCTGGGGGCAGACATCCAGCAGCGCCTCCGTGGACTTTTGTTTGCTCCGGGAGCATCAAAGACATCAGTGAGCATTTTTTTTCCTTGAGGGCTTTTTTTTTTGTTGTTGATTATTTCCTTTTTTATTCCTCCTCATCCTCCCAGGCAGAGGGCAGCTTTGCTCCCTGACCGGTTTCTTGCCTGTTTGGAGTCAAACACGAGCTGAGCACTGGGATGGACTGGGGCTGAAGTGAGCACTGGTAGGACTGGGCTGAACTGGAAATGCACCTT
>NW_010140308.1:6853-7271 GCF_000699245.1 Pterocles gutturalis | reverse complement strand
TTTACACGGGAGCCTGGGGAAACCCACTGGTGTCTTGGTGCTTTGCGGCGGAGGCAGATACATCCCACGGTGGGTACCACGGGCTCGCGTGGAGCCCGGCGCGGGGGCAGAGCCCTCCAAGGCCACCCAGGGCAGTTTCCTGGGATGCATGCCGTCTGCGCAGAGGTTTGCTCTCCTCCCACAAATATTTCCTTAAGCAGCTGTTATACAGGCAGAAGGTTCCCAGGAAAAAAAAAAAAAAAACAACAAAAAAACCAGCTTTGCAAACTTTGGCAATGTGTATTTTGTTCACTATAAACCTCTACTCTTCCCTGGCCGTGAAACGCATTCCTGACACCTCCTCCCCAGGAATAACTAACAATAACCAACACCCCTGAGACTGGGACAGACCCTGCTGGTGATTCCCACCACGGGGGAT
>NW_010140308.1:3230-6833 GCF_000699245.1 Pterocles gutturalis | reverse complement strand
CCTGCAGCCCCAGCCGTGAGTTACACCCCAATAAATTTTTTTGCTGCGTGCAGAAGAAGGGAGAGGAACCCCCAGCGCAGTGATGCCCGGCTGTGCCCCGCCAGCTCTGAGGCAGCCGGCTGCTCCAGGGGCTTCCCTGCACTCAGGCTGGAGACGCAGGCAGGGTTTGTGCCGACTGCTCACAAATAAATCCCCTGTCCCTAGAGAAGGGGCTGCCACAGTCTGTACTTGTACTGCCGGGCTGGTGGCAGGAGATGGGCTGAGTCCTAAGGGCGGTGGGACCAGAGCTGCTCGGAGCATCGCCTGTTTCCCGGCCGGAGCAGGAGGTGGCAGCGGGTGGGGGGTACGGGCTGTGCTCTGCTCCGTGTCCCTGTCCCCGTGCTGTCGCTAAGCCCTGGGGCTGCTGGTGCTGGTGAGAAGCCGGGAGGGGAGCCGAGCCCTGCGTGAGGACAGCCTTCCCCCATCGCGTTTCGAAAGCAGATGGAGCGGGAGGCAGAGCAGCCTTGAGCATTGCTCTAATTAAACCCAAATCCCTCGTGGCCTCTTACATACAGAGAGATATTACAGACCGAAGGGATGTATGGAATGTATCGTTATGGATTGGACCAGCTCCTGCGGCTCCTTCCATGGCGCCCACTGAGAGCAGTAACAGACGGCTGACGGCTGGCCAGAGGGTGGGGAGGGGGCTTGGCTGGTGTTTTTGTTGATGCCAGTGCACGGGGATGCTGAACAGGGCACTGGGGTCACAGCCAGCCCGGAAGCACCTGCCTCGTACATAGACATCCCAATGTATGATATAGATACATCCCAACGTATGGTATAGATACATCCCTATGTCTGGTACATATTGGTGGCGATGGAGGGACGGGACGTGCTTCGCAGTGAGAAACAACCACTCAAGAGCTTTCGCAGGCTGGGACTTTGTGCTCAGCAAGTTGCTCCATCTTGGAGAAGAACCCCAAGCAATGTGAGCGTGCAGTGGAAATGTCTGCGAGCCTGGATGAAAGCAGCGCTGGCAGATGATGCTGTATCCTCCACAACATAAACATTACAGAAAAATCATGTCAATATGGGGGATTTTTTTTTTCCTCACTTTTTCCTTCACTCGGGCCAGGAACTGCTAGAGCTTAAATAAACCATTGCAGAAGTGTGACTGACCTACATCATGTTACACAGCGAAGACCTTGTCTCCTGCTTTTGGAGCTTCTCCTGTTTCTACGGTGCCAGAGCAGAGTTTAAGTTGTCTGTGCGGCAGCAGCTCCTTCCTACGCCCGGGGAGCCTGGGGGAAGGTGTGAGAGCAGCTCGCGCGCAGCAGCAAGGCTGCTGGGGACAAACCCCCAGCTCGCTCGTGCCGGGGGAACCAGCGGGTGTTTCTGGGGCTGGACTATCCCCTGCTCCGCGCTGGCAGGTTTCCCTGTCCCTGTGTGGGGTTCTGCTTGTGCCCCCATAAGCACCCGGTCCATGCATGAGTGCCCGATTAATTAATGCATAAGTGTCTCATTAACAAGTGCCCAGTTAATTTGCATTTGAGCACCCAACGAGTTCGTGCATGAGCACCCAATTAATGCATGCATCAGCACCCAATTAGCTCATGCATGGTGCCCAGGAGGTGCACGAGCACCCAGCCAGCACACGCACGAGCAGCCGAAAGGATGATGCTGGCCCATGAACTTGCACCCAGCTCCATGATCGGTTCATGCAGGACTGCAGGATGAGTCCACGCATGAACGCCCCGTTAGTGCACGCATGAATGCCTAATTACTGCAGACATGAACCCCCAATTAGTGCATGCATGAGCACCCAGGCAGTTCAGCAGCAGCACCCCGTTATTTTGCATACGAATGCCCAATTAGCGCGTGCATGACTGCCTGATGGTTGCATGCATGAGCACCCAGTGATGTACACGGGGTGATTTCCCTGCTGAGTGCCCAGCGCGTGGACACCCCTGGGGACTGCACCCCCGGCTGACCCGCAGCAGGGGAGGAAGGAGCGTGGCAGCCTTAAAAATGGAGGAAGCGTTTGATGTGCAGGCAGGGCCCCAGCAGATAAACCGTCCTGGGTTTGGGGCTTGTGCTGGAGTGCCCAGCCCCAATGCTGTAATGGGCGGCACGGCAGAAAAGGAAAAATGAAGAAACTCAAGGGAAGAAGTCAAATGAATGCTCATCCTTGATCTGGCCCTGCAAGCACATCACATCTGTGTCCCAAACCCCTGTGTATCCCAAACCCCTCTGTATCCCAGACCCCTCTGTATCCCAAACCGTCTCTGTATCCCAGACCCCTCTGTATCGCAGACCCCTCTGTATCCCAAACCCCTCTGTATCCCCGAACCCTCCCCTCTGTATCCTGAACCTCCTCTGTATCCCAAACCCCTCTGTATCCCAAACCCCTCTGTATCTGGAAACCCCTCTGTGTCCCGAACCCCCTCTGTATCCTGAACCTCTCTGTGTCCCAAAAGCCCTCTTTATCCCAAACCTGTCTGCCTCACGGTCAAACCGGGACCCCCGCAAAGCTCGAAGCTGCAAGGCACAATCATGCAGCATGTGGCTTTGACGTGACTTTGGTGTTTATCTTGTCTCTAAACCCACCATTCCCTTTGTGAGCGATCAGCTGAAGGGAGTTCCCAGCTCCCAGTGCATCCCGCTGGGAGACCGGGCTGGGAGATGGGAGCTGTGGGCCGCAGCACCCCTTGCCCTGCCACATGCACAGAGGCAGTTGTTATGTTCCTGTGCTAATATGACCCCGCCGAGATTCCAGAGAGAGATTTTTATTTACGCATCCTGCACGAACGGCACACCGCAAGTCACTTGCAACAACTTGCAGGGAGCAGCTGACCTGAATACATATTAATCAGGCTTACGAGTCCTTTAGTATTAGGTTTTTTTCGATCACGCTTGCAGGATGGCAAGGAACGCGCTACCTTGTGCAAAGCGATGTTTAGACAAAAAGCCGTGCATAGCTCATCACATTTTTAAGCCCATTTGCCTTGGAGATAAGCCCAGGCTGCCCTGCCATGGTGCCACCCCGCAGCCGCCTCTGCTCCGGGATGGACCCTGTGGGAACAAGGAGTGGGAGCTGCAGGGACAGACCCTGGGGGACAAGGAGTGGGAGCTGCAGGGACAGACCCCGTGGGGACAAGGAGTGAGAGCTCCAGGGACAGACCCCAGGGGGACAAGGAGTGGGAGCTGCAGAGACAGACCCCATGGGGACAAGGAGTGAGAGCTCCAGGGACAGACCCCAGGGGGACAAGGAGTGGGAGCTGCAGAGACAGACCCCGTGGGGACAAGGAGTGGGAGCTCCAGGGACCGACCCCAGGGGGACAAGGAGGGGGGGGAGTGGGAGCTGCAGGGACAGGCCCCGTGGGGACAAGGAGTGGGAGCTGCAGGGACAGACCCCGGGGGGACAAGGAGTGGGAGTTCCATGCACACCAGAGCTGTGGAAAGGCCGTGCTGGTTTTGGGGACAGGCAGGGCGTTGCATGGCCAGAGGCCGTGTTTGGGTGTCCGGGTGTGTGATGCCGATGGGAAGTGCTTGACCCAGTCCTGGGTGGTCCTGCTGATGAAGGAGCATCTCTCCCTGGGCAGGGACACCTCGACCCCCTGCTCC
>NW_010140308.1:0-3199 GCF_000699245.1 Pterocles gutturalis | reverse complement strand
GGAATGGGTGCTGGCGCCTTACCCAGCGGGGGAACCTTGGGGGTCCGGTATTCCTGCCCTCCAGTCTCTCTCTGGGCTGACAGCCTACCAGGTATGGGGACAAGGTTTTGGGGCCGCATGGTGCTCAGAGCACCAGCTGAGGGGAGAACCCTGGGGGAGATGTGAGTATCCCACGGGAGAGAGCAATGTGTCCGGACTGTATCTCTGCAGGGAAGAGGATGGCAGGTAGTGAAAATGCTTCGTCATCCCCAAGCTGTGAAGAATGAACTGGGGGACTGGGGGTCTGATACTGAGGGTAACGGACTGCCTCCGGGGATCGAACCCTCAGCATCAGCACTGGAGGTTTAGAGAGCATTTGCTTTTTCCACGGGATTTATTCAGGCTCTGTAGCAGGGATTCAGGGAGATAATAACACACATCAACCGGGGCGCCAGGAACTGCTTTGCAAACAAGATTGATCAAAGCAGCCCAGGACTGAGAGCAAACCCTCCATGCTGCAGTTTGCAAAACATTTGCCAAAACAATTGACTCCTGGTGAAAAATAACTCGTCGGGCAGCCTCGGGGGGGGCTGCAGCTGGTGGGGGACCCTTCACATGGAGTGGCCGCCCTGCTCCGGGGGTGCCAGGGTGTTATGCCGTGCTCACAGCTCCTGGACACGCGAGGAGAGCGAGGAGGTGAATTAATCAAAGAAGGTTCTTTACTGCTGCACTTGGTTTTGTTGATTATTGGCAAAAGAGAGCGACTGATGGGAGTCTGGAGAAGAGCAAGGACGTGAGCAGAGGTGCCGGAGACACGGCAGAGGAGAGAAGGAAGGAATTCCTGCAGGGAGAAGAGACGAAGGAGACATTTCTTCAGTTGTCTGCTACAGACACGTGCTACAAACTCCATCAGTGTGCGGCGTCCACGGCGGGGCAAAGCAGAAGCAATGGGCTAAGGTGTAGCAAAGCGGGGTCAGGTTAAAAATCTCCTATGGGGAACATCGCTGGGGAGGTGCAGCATGGAAGCGGAGCTGGTGTGATGCTGTGGCTGCACCGTCAGCCCAGCTTTCGGTTCCCTGACCTCTGCGGTTCTTATGGCAGAGGTGCACAAAGTCTGCAGTTTTTGACTTAAAACCGCCCGCGTTTGGAAATGTGTCCTGTGGAGAAGCGTGCAGCTGCGGGGCAGGAGGAGCACAGCCTTAGATGGGAAGCTGCTCCTCGCCGCCACGCCCTTTCCTGTTAATCCCCGTGAAGTGCCTTATATGGCGCACTCGGAGGAATTTATAAATAAATGCTTTTTGTCACCATTCAGGAACGCGTCTCCCTCCGTGGCATTTGAAACACTTTCTTCCCTCGAGGCCGTGCTCCTTCATGAGCAAAGAGCAGCGCTGAGCCTGCAGCGCCCAGTGTTGGTCACAGCTCTTGCTGCTGCCCATTCTGGGGAAGGAGGCAGGACAGAACCAGGCTGGGGTTACACTGGGATGACAGCGGCAGTCACCAACTCTGGAGCCAGCTCTGTGGACCGCGGACTTGCACCGGGAAAATACCAGGATGTCTGGAGCACGGGAGTCCTCGTGGGAAAGCCTCAGGTTCCCATTGTACAAGACAGACGGGATGAGCATCGCTGAGCAGCTGCCTCGAGCCTTAAAACCTGCCCAGCCCCGGTCATCTGCCCCGGCCTCAGCTCGGGATTAACAGTACAGTAAAACCAGACTTTGCAGTTGTGATGCCATCACACACGAGGATGAAGCAGAAACTCATGGCAGCAGGGATGGAGACCTGGCTTACAGCAGCTCTGATCCCTTGCTGCTAATGAAGCTCCTTCGTTAGCAAGGAATGGTGTAGGAATAGGGACCAGGCAGCCTGGCTCTGCCAGGGGCTGTGGCATTCCAATCCACGGGCTGGCTCAGCCGCGGCAGCAGTGCTGCGAGGGTGGTTTGGTGTTTGCCAGATGCTGGAGCTCCTCAGAGGAGAAAAGCAGAGGGTTTCCCCTGCAGCCCTCCTCCAGTGCAGCCAGGCTAGTTCCTGTGCCCGTGGTGCTGCCGCCTTGATGCAAACCACGGCTCTGTTCTGGCCCCGGCAAGGGGAGAGCTGAGGCTCTTCGGCTCCCGGTCTGGGATGCTCCTAAAAAAGATCCACAAGGCTCAGAGATGTGTTGCCTCAACAGAGACTTGGCAGAGCTATAAATAGCCCAGCCAAGCACCACGCAGTGAACCTGAGCAGAGGTTCCCATGGGCTCCTGCTTTTCTTCAGGTGGCTTCTGCAAAGGGCCTCTTGGCACCTCCGCTCAAGTGAAATGGAGTAACCAAAATGGGAGTGTGGTTTAGCGAAAGGTGCTCCCACCTTCGCTGGGCGTTCCCCAAGCTTTGCTGCCAGTATAAAAGCAGGAAAACCCCAAGAAATGAGGGAGCGCTGTTCATGTGTTCAGGATGGGGAAATTCAGGTCTGGCTTTGCGGAGCAAGTAGAGATGCTGAGTCCTGTGGGGGAAACCGAAAACCTGCCTGCAGTGGCCTGGAAACTTGGACATCTGAGGTCAGTGGAGGAGCAGGAGGTTACATCGAGCTCCAGGAGACCTGGATCTGTTCCTAACGGGGTCACTAATGGCCTCAGGGACCTTTCACAGGTCACTCTCTCCTGCTACTGCCTTAGTTTCCTCAGCTGTAAATATGAGAAGCTGCAGCAATGCCAGCCAGCTTGGGAGGGTATCACAAGGCTCAAGTGACCAATGACCCATCACGTGTTGAAGATCTCAGGTGGAAGACGCTGTCGAGGTGCACAGCTACAACTCATCCCCGCTGACAGAAATGGTTTTTTACTCTTAGGTTGAGCTGTCTTTCCAAGAACACTTTGCACAGGGTGGTCCCTGGCCTGCAGGCAGCTCTGTGGACACACAGAAGCCTCATGGGACGCCAGGAACCCGCTGGCAGCGAGCCCCAGGCGACGGCGTGTGGCACACACACAGCACTGCCAAAACCCAGCCATGTCGGTGCTCGGTGCCCAGCGGCATCGCAACAAATCCTGCCACAGAGATGCCCCGGGATCTCTCAGTGTTGGGAACAGAATCCCACCATCGCGGAGCCCCCTCCACAGCCATGGTGTCCTCTTTGCAGCGCCTGGCTGATCTGCCACGCCACACAGCTGCCCAACGCCGAAACCAGAGCCCTGCGGTGCCCGGGGAGGGCCGGGGGGCACAGCGTGTCCTCACGGTGCTGACAGGCC
>NW_010140307.1:1636-3690 GCF_000699245.1 Pterocles gutturalis | reverse complement strand
CCTCCCACCACCCCTCACTGCTCTCCCGAAACCAGACCCGCAGGGTGAGTGCAGGAGGCAGGTCCTGACAAGGATCGGGTCTTGGGTTTTAAAGGAGCTCCTTGTGTTTCGGTGCCTGCGCTGAGCACTTAAAGAGTGGCTGGCCCATGACCCCTCAAGGAGTGACGTCTGCTGAGATGCTTGGGCAGCAGAGGAGAACTTCATCCATGCATCTGTCCATCCGTTCATCCATCCCTCCATCCATCCATGCACCCACCCACCTCATTGCAGCCCCTCGTGAGCTCCAATGGGTTCGTTCCCATTTTGCTTTCTGAATACCAGGGTCAGGCAGGAGAGCACTACGGAAGGGATTTCTCCCAGGTGGCCACAGCTCCATTACTTAACCCTCATAAAATTAATTAATTGCCTGGGTACTGGAAGCATTAGTGTGGAGGTGACTTTCCCTGCGAGGGGTCAGGTGCAGCACAAAGGTGGCCACAGCTCCATTACTTAACCCTCATAAAATTAATTAATTGCCTGGGTACTGGAAGCATTAGTGTGGAGGTGACTTTCCCTGCGAGGGGTCAGGTGCAGCACAAGGAGAGGGGCTGCCCTTCGCCCCCCCATGCACACCGGTACCTGCTCCTGGCCGATCTCCACCGGCTCCTCAAAGATGGTCCAGACGACGACCTCGCTGCAGTCGGGGGTGGTGAGGGAGCCCTGGTAGCGGTAGTACCTGGAGAGGTGGCCGGCGTGCGGCAGCAGCGTGCCCAGGCGGAAGGTGGAGGCCAAATCCACAGAGTCCCCTGCGGGGTGACACATCGGCACTCAGCCCATGCCGAGGACACCAGGGGGACAGCAGGGCCACCCCCACCAGTTTCCCCACAGCCAGGCAGCCCCATGGACGGGCAGGTCCCCCCGACCCAACCCTCCAGGGTGCACCCCTGCCCTCCCGCATGGGGGTCTCTCCTCTTTCTGCCCCTGCCCTGGCGAGGAGGCAACTCACCAGCGTGGGAGACGTTCCTCAGCCCCGCCACAATGGTGTTGTAGTTGGTGTTGGGGGTTTCAGAGACCTGCGGAGGGGAGAACAAGTGGCTGGACCAGGGCAGAGCCCAGGCAGGGCAGAGCTGGGTCACCCTGTCCCGCCAAGCATCGCAGGCAGAGCAGCAGCCCCCCCAGACCCACCTGGAAGAAGAAGCCGAGGACGGCCAGCCCGTTGGGATGCCCCTTGGCCTCTGCCAGCGTCCGGTACTTGACGTTGATGTGGACAATGTGAAGCTGGGGAAAGCACGGAGGGGCCAAACATGGGCAGCTGCCACTGGCTGACCCTCCCAGCAGTGGGGTGCTCACCCATGGATCTCCCCAACCAGCCGGGCAGTAAGCCAATCACCCCCCAAAAAAGCCCCCCCAGTCCCATGGACGCTTCCATAGGGCAGCAGCTCAGAGGGTCACACCACCCCGATGAAGCGAGCATCCTTGGAAGGGGGTGAGGAAAGGGGGCCAGGGGGCCCGGGGCACCCACCAGCCTCAATACATAAATTTCACTCTCCTCTGGTAGATAATTAATATTTCAGAGGTACAGAGCCTGTTTCCCCCAGAAAGATCCCGACGCGCTCGGCACAGCGTGCTCCCACTTGCTCTCGCTCGCATTCCCCGACTCAGCGCGCGGGCCCGGGGGGCATAGAGCCTTCAAACCCTTCTGGGTGCCTCCAGCCAGGCAGCCTGGCCCCTGCACGGTGAGGAAAAACCTCAAGTCTCACGTCAGCTGCTTTTTACCCCCCCGGTGCCCCGTGCGGTGGATGTCTGTATCCCCCCCCCAGCGCAAGGCTGTGGTGACGGAGCGAACAGCCAAACCCACCGGTGCAGTGTCACCGAGCCCAGTCCCCCCCGGATGGCAGCCCTGGGACACAACACATCACACCTTCCCATCACACCGAGGACTTGGGCACCCAGGGAGCCCGGTGGGTGCTTTTTCTCGCCTACCTCCATGGGCAGCTGGCGCCCGTCGAGGGTGTGCTCAGAGCCGTTCCCGGCCAGGCTGCCCCAGTGGAAGTGCAGCTGCAGCGCGCGGTACC
>NW_010140307.1:1088-1605 GCF_000699245.1 Pterocles gutturalis | reverse complement strand
CCGGGAGACCCCCGCCGCTGACAGCGATGTGCTCGGCGGCCAACTCGCTTGCCAGGGTCAGCATCACTGCAAGGGCAGGAGGAGGGGGTGAGGATGGGAGACAGCCCCATCTCCCTCCCCACAGCGGAGCAGACAGCAAAATTCATCCTCCCCGGGCTCCATCCCAGCATAACACAAACCCATGGGCAGGAGCTGCCCTGAGACCCGGCAGCTCGAGGGCAGAGAGCATCTGGGAGCAGCAGCAGAGCCGAGCCCTGGCCCAAACAGTGCCCACAGAGCCGGGGCAGGGGAGGGTGGCCGGCCGCAGCACCCACCCGTGTGCCCGTCGTTCACCAGCCTCCACTTCCCCGGGGGAGCCTGGTCATAGCCCTCAAAGAGGATGTCCCCGAGGCCACCATCCTGCTGCAGCCGGCGCCTGTCGATGTTCACAGGGGACTGCTTGTCACCACCACACGTGGCTTTCAGCTCCTTCCAGTGGCTGGGGACCGCAGAGGGGGGGGAGGGGCACTGCAGGGAC
>NW_010140307.1:0-993 GCF_000699245.1 Pterocles gutturalis | reverse complement strand
CCCCCCCGCCCAGCCACCCTCCCTCCCTGATGATGTGCGGGGGATATAGCAGCCTCATCTATCATGCAGCAGGATTTCCTCGTGGGTCCGGGGGCTATATTTAGCCCAGCAGCAGCGTTCGTCCCTCCACTCTGCTGCTGCCGAAGGGCAGGATTTTCTCCCAGCCCCTGCTGCCCACCCCCGCTGCGGGGCTGCACTGGCTGCTGTCCCCCCCTGTGGCCCCCAGGCTGGGGCTGACGCTGGGGCTGGGCTGGGAATAATGGTTTTAAACTGAAAGAGAAGAGGTTTAGACTAAATATAAGGAAGAAATATTTTACGGTTTGGGTGGTGAAACACTGGCCCAGGTTGCCCAGGGAGGTGGTAGATGCCCCATCCCTGGACACATTCAAGATCAGGCTGGATGGGGCTCTGGGCAGCCTGATCTGGTGGAAGATGTCCCTACTCACTGTAGGTGGGTTGGACTAGATGGCCTCCATGGTCCCTTCCAACTCAAACTATTCCATGATTCTACAATTCTCTGCAGAGGGAGCAAACCACCCCATACAGCGCCTGCGAGGGATGGACAGACAGAGCTGCTGAGAAGGGGGACAGGGGACTTAAGGCCCCTTCACAGTGCATGCAGTCTGGTTTTTAACCACATCACCCTACCCGTGCTGGTTTGCCCAGCTGTGGCAGGTGACAGCACATCCTGGCCACACAACTAGCGCTGGGGCAAAGCCCATGTGGGGTCTGGGGTGACTGCATAGTGCCTGTTGGCACCTCCTGGGGTAGGGGGTCCCTGTGGCAGGTGCTGGAGGAGGACAGCGCTGGTAGCCGGCTGGACCCGCTGCAAACCCACGGCACTGCCCAGGCACTGGGAGCAGAGGTCCACCCACGTCCCGTATGTGTGGCCACCCATCACCCTGGCATCAGTCAGCCCTTGGCTGGCTCACCCATCGTTACCCCTCATACCCCTACAACCAGGGTCTGGGGGCTGTTCCCCCAGCAGCGCCC
>NW_010140306.1:45015-55831 GCF_000699245.1 Pterocles gutturalis | reverse complement strand
TTTGCAAATGCTCCTGGAAAAGGACTTGTTCTGTGATGTGGACTGTGCGGCCACATCTCGTTAGAAGAGGGGGGAAAAGGGCAATTTCCTTATGAAGATAATTATCGTGAAAGTTAGAATGTGCTTAGCTAGTAAGAAACTAATCTAAAGAAGTGAAGGACTAGGCTCATACAAAAAGGAATTCCAGCTCCATGTTCCTGCTGCCTAGGAATAACACCTTACCAGCTGATGACACTGCCTAACGCAGCCACTCTGATCTCTTTTACATGTATGTCTTCTGTTGTTCCTGCTTTCAGTTTAATCAGTCCGTGAGCAACGAGCTGAACATTGGTGTAGGTACTTCCTTCTGTTTCTGTACCGATGGACAGTTGCACATTAGGCAGGTTCTGCACCCTGAAGCTTCCAAAAAGGTATGTAATTGTAGCTGAAGTTTGACCCTTAGTGTGCTTTATGTTTTCTTGCAAAACTGATCAACTTCTCTTTAGTATGGAAGTGCTTCCACACATCCATAGTACAAACATTGCCTGTATGTTAACATGCTTACCAGACTAAAGAGGCTGTCCCTGTGGAAGGCATAGACAATGTCCTGTGCATGTGTAGTCTGGAGATGCCTTTTTAAGTTAAATCAGAAGAAAGATTTTCTTAAGTGCTTGAGAAAGGAGTAGTGCATTGACAGAGTATTCCTAGCTCCTACAGCTGTAGGAGCTACAATGAGTTAACAAGTGGGATTTGGAAGTGTTGCCAAATAGTTAACCACCTTAATCATGAACTGTCTTTTGAAATTCTACATTCACCTTTAGCTTCAGCAACTTTCAATCTTTGTGTATTCAGTTGACTCTCCAAGGGTGGTGCTCCTATTTGTAAGGAGCTGAACAGTAGTTTGAGGCAGGCTAAGAGTGATGACTAGTCCCATAGTCTAGAGTTTTCTGTAACTTCAGAGTTGCCAAATTGCTAACAGTGTTATGAGGTCCTGCCTACTTTTCATTAGTGATAGGGATGCAGCAATACGCAGTCTGTAGACCTGAAATAACTGCTTCAATATTAACAACATCTCATTTTGTGGTTTGCTATGAGCAGGCATTGCTCTGTAACTGAGCTGTTTGTCTCCTCTCCTTGCAACTGATTGACCTCTGTGCCCATCTATGTGCTGTTTCATCTTTGAAGAGACACTGCTGCAAGTCTGTGCTGTTAAAAAAAACTGATATTGGATGAGTTTGGTTTTAATGCTTGTTGGTTCTCTAAGTATTTATACCTTTGAAGACTTAGAATAGAAACACGGATTCATAGTGAAGGGACAGTCTTTATATATCTAACTTGTCTTGGAGTATAATGTGAGAAAATGTGGAAAGAGGTTTTCTTAACAGACTTTCTTCTCACTTGTAATGAGTATGTGTTTTACACAGTTAATCTTTCCATGCAGTTAAATTATGCGGATAAAAGGGGGGACAACTCCAACAATTATTTAAGTTTGTTTGGTGTCAGGGGCCAGACATCCTTTTTCTATAGTATCACAGGGTCACTGATAGGAATCAAATCTTCGTCAAAATCTTCTGTTGCTCTTTTGCTAAGAATTATTAATTTGAAATGTGCTCTGTGCTGCCTATAGATGAGGTAAGCTTATGAGACCTGCAATAGTTTGGTGAATGCCCTAACCCTGAGGTTGGGGTGGAGGACCACTAGAATCCAGATAGGTGGAAATCACTAGGCTCTACAGGGTCACTGATAGGAATCAAATCTTCGTCAAAATCTTCTGTTGCTCTTTTGCTAAGAATTATTAATTTGAAATGTGCTCTGTGCTGCCTATAGATGAGGTAAGCTTATGAGACCTGCAATAGTTTGGTGAATGCCCTAACCCTGAGGTTGGGGTGGAGGACCACTAGAATCCAGATAGGTGGACATCACTAGGCTCTTGTGAATATATTTATTTCTTTTAAGATGCCCAGTCTGAACCAATCTAGCACCTCACAGTATTCAGATAATGAATTGGCATCAGCTGTTCCAAAGGAATGTCAGTCAAGTACAGAACTTGATCTCTCATTAAGGAAGAAAAATAGCCATGCTAAAACCAGGGCAGGAAATCTTGGCAAGCACACCTGCATTTTCATAAGTTTGTCTTTAAAGAGTATTGTTTGCATAATGCACCTGTCCATATGTAAAGATAAGCTCTAATGTTCTCAAAGCAGAACTTGTTTTAGAACCTAAACTTCTTTCTTTGGGCTCCCTAAGTGTGCTTTCACATATCCTGTCTTTCTATTATAATGCCAAGATGCTAACTAGCCATTAAATCGGAGAAAGCCCTTACTTTTGGTCTAGATAGGCATTGCTGCCAACAAACAGCCAAGTGGAGTGTGAAGTGTTGTGTCTGTGGGGGGAAGCTCTGGGGTAAAGAGCCAACTGAAGGAGTAGGGGTTTGTGTTGGCTTAAACAGCTTCCCCCAAGTCTTCTCCGTTTCCTTCTCGCCCCCCAAAAAATTAAGAGCATGTGGTAGATGTAGTGGTGGGGTGAAAAGGGTTTTATTGACCTGCAGTGGGCTACGTAGCTTACTCCTGGCTTCAAATGCTGCAGTTAAAGCAGTTACCGTGCACGGACTGACAACCTCTGCACCGTATGAAACCCTCATCTGGACACAATTGGGGTTTCTGCTGTTGGTTTTTTTTGGTGGTGGTGTTGTTAAGGGAATAAATATTTGAAGTGTAACTCTTCTCTGAAAACTCAGCCTTGTCTATAAACCAAAATGTCTTCTGCTAGCCTTGCAAAATTTGCTTGGCTCTATAAACTGAACTGAGTGCTCTTTGGCTTTTTACAGTTAAAATTGGAATCAAGAATTGATGATAAATGTTGCAATATCAGGCGTTTGCTCTCCTACATCCATATTGGATTTGAGGCACTAGTAATAATAGCAAATGTTTCTCTGGCAGTGAAAAAGCACATTTCTCTTTTTAAACCACATAGGGAGGAAGCTACTTAAGCAAAAATGTTTTAAACAGACTTATGTTGCTAAGAAGAGCTATGTGAGTTTGTAGCAAAAGCTGTTTGTGTTTCCTACCCACTATAAGGAAATTGTTAGAAAGTTTGGTATCTAAAGACAAAGTAGATTAAACTCGCCTTAGCTGACAGTAGTTACTTTGTCCTTTTACAGAATATCTTACTGCCTGAATGCTTCTACTCCTTTTTTGACTTGCGGAAAGAGTTCAAGAAGTGTTGCCCTGGCTCACCTGACGTTAGCAAACTCGATGTTGTGACCATGACAGAATGTATCCTTTTTAGAGTGATGGCATCTGCTGCTGCTACAGCTTTGTCTGAGTTTTAGAACAGAGGTGGGTGAGTAATGCTTGGAGCATGTTTAGGGCTGGTATAACTTTAATGAGTGACTTGGAGCTATACTGAGCTTTCTCACAAACATAGAGATAAAAACACATGAGGATTTATGCTCCATGGGGAAAATCCTGTATTTATTTCTGTACATTTTCTTTACTAGCTGTCTAGTTTTGTCTCTTTAAACTTCACAGTTTAGTGTAACTAGCATATTTGTTCAAATCGCTGATATTAATCCTAATATTGAAGTTGTGAGGCTACTCATTGCATCAGTTAGATTTGTATTTTACTTTTAGGTAAGAATGAATGTTGGGAGACCATCTGAATTTTTTAGGAGGAGGAATGGTTATTCTTGATGTCAACTTGTGAACTTGTAGTGAGTTTTTGATTCAGGAGTGAACCTAAGGCAGGGATGCTGTTGACACGTGGTATTCAGTCTCATGGAAGTTGTACATGTTACACGTTGCAAGGTGAGGCTGGGCTGGCAATGAGATGCAGTCAGTAATGTGTCCATTTTCAGTGATGAGGATGTCTAAAATTACTTTCTGGATAGTCGAAAGTGGTCTGTAACCTAGTCCTGTCTGTCCCTTTACTAGCCTTTGCTCGGTTGTGTTTGCATGCCATGTACAATTAATAGAGCCAGTTTTGAGAGTATTTTATATTTTATATTGTGTTTTGTTGGTATTGTTTTTAATAACTTTTTTCCTTTGACTAGCTTATTGTGTCCGTAGAGTGCTTACCATTAAGAGCTGGTACTTCTCAGACAAAGGTCTGTGGCTTCTGAATTATTTTTGGCCTTTTGCTGCAGGACTAGTATTGCCTGGGTTTTGTACCTGTGTTAGGGGGGTGGGGGGCATAAAATATCTATGTATGTGTGGATTTTTTTGTGCTTCACCATAAGGTTGAATACTGGAGGCTGTTTGCTCTGCTTTGCCATCTGCAAATTAAGATTAATCTCCCATAGTGAAGGGGCAGAAATTGCTTCTCCCTCTACTCTGAAACAAAGTGGTACACTTACTGTAGGAGTGTGAATTTTTATGTAGAAAAGCTAAAAAAATTCCCGTGTTGCATAGTCTAGAAGCTGGATGATGGTTTATGGTCAAAAACTATGGTCAAATGACATGAGCTGGAGAAGAGAATTAAAGACAATGAGCTACTTTGGCTGTTTAGGAGATGCCTTTGCTTTCTCCTTGTGTGAATGTCTGATGTATGTCTTGTCACTGTGGAAACAGTCATACAGGTGCAGCCACCTGGAGCATCACTGGTCAGCTAAAGCAGAGTGACAGCCTGTACTCCCTCCCTGCTGGGAGAGGGCAGCAGACCTCCCTGCCTTACTGTCAGGAAGCCCCTAAAGAGTCACTGCAATCTCAGGGTGGTTCTGGCAGTTGCCAGTAGTATTTCTTCAAAGTTCCTAGAGGCTCAGTTAGTCTAGCCAAATGGTCTGAGCTTGAGTCTGAATTCTGGATCTGATACGCTTCGTAAGGTATATAAACCTAAATAACTTCATTCTGGTTTTATCTTAATCTTGGTGGTTTGTCTTGTTTTGTAACTGCTGATGTTCTTATTTGTAAACTTGCTATGTTTATGCCACATGGCTGAAATTAACTGTCTCGGCCCTGTATTGCTTGAGAGTGTTGGGGGTGGAGGATGCAGAGACCAAAAAGGTAAAATAATTTTGTTTTGCTTTTGTTGAGAAATCTGGTAATTTTCTTCCTCCTCACCTTGCTGAAATGTACTAACTTAATCTCCTTGGTGTCAGAAGCTGTGTAAGTTAATTGCATTTGGAGAGTCTGGATGTGCATGTAATGTTTGGGATAAAAAAGTTGAAGCAGGTACTAAGCCTAAAGACTAGTTCTAACAGTTTTGTGCAGAGATTTTTTTTTCCTTCTTTATTTAATTGGGATGGCTACTTTCCTTCTGAGACAGCTATGTAGCAAAGAAAAGAAAATACCTAAATGAAAAGTAACTTGGATTTTAAAAGGGTGTCGTGGGGCAGGAGACATAAGAACAAATTGAAAACAAATGGAGATGAAACTGCAGATTAGTGCACAGAATCTGACCAAGCTTTTATTATACTTAGAGAAAGTGCAGATCTTCCACCATGTAGCTAAAGGGGCTGCATGAGGAAAATCTTCCATGATTTGTGCTGCACAAACCGCACTGGGCCAGGTTTGTTAGTATTCGGTGGGGACAGAATGCTTTGGTTTGGGAGTAGGGTACCGACTAGAGATGCAGAAGACTTGCATTTACAAACTGGTAGGAGCAGGAGTAGAATTATTTTTGGGCACATCCCTTCATGTGCTTACATCTCCACTTACCAGCAGGTAAAATAGTTGTGATCAGTGAGAGGAAACTTGTGTGAAATGAAAGAGTTAGGGGAAAGCTGTGTATTAGTGTACAGTCATTTAGATCATTAGGAGTCTTCCAGAAGCTTTTCTATTAATGGGTAACATTTGATTAAACAACAAATTATAGGCAAATGAAGAATGTACTCTATTGCTTCCAACAGTTAGAGGAGGTAACTTCCTATTACACAGTCATTCAAGATATATATTCCAGCATATAACACAGTGGATAGTTGGTGCTTGGGTATGTATTTCTTGTGGACAAGGCAAGCACAATCCTGAAAAAGAGCACAGAGATATTAAACCAAATAATTAGCTCATTATTCTTCCTTTAGAGAGTACTTTTGGGACTTACTCTTTCAGCAAACTACTTGAAATAATGTACAGCAATGAAACCATTCTAAATCCAAGAGCTCAGGTGAAAGCTTTATATTGCCACACCCTCCCCCCCCCCAAAAAAAAAAAAAATTATGTACAAACAGCCAAGGATTTATTTTAATTCAAGGTAAGGAAATGTTTAAAACACCATGAAACTTGAGCGACCAAGGAAGAACCAAGACTAGTTGTAACTGTTATCTGAGTGCTACTGCTGCCCAACTTACAGTTGCAAAAAAAAGTTTTTGGTGTAGGAGACAGTCTTCTGGCAGCCTTTCTTTAGTCAGTATTGTGTAAGGGTAGTGACAGCAGGACAATTATGAGAAATTTTGAGTAACAAGAACTTGAGAGAAGTGATCGTGTTCTGGCAGAGAAAGGGACTCAGGTCTGTCAATTTTTTTTTAATGTGTGTAAGTATACAAAAGGAGCAGGGTTGTTCTTGCACCCTCTGTACCTCCCATACTTGCTGCACTTCTTGGTTTGCAAAGCTTGCTGAGCCAGTTTTCAGTGCTGTGAGTGCCTTCAGGGTGGAGTGAACAAAGCTTGCATGACTATTCCTATTAGGTCTGACGAAGACTCATCCTTTGCCTCAAGATTGGGTGTGCAGAAGCCATTAAATGGCGAATAGCTCTCGCTTCCTCCAGCACTTGCTTTGCTCCACTCACTTCTGAACTGGGTTTGTGAGGATATTACCAGGAGTATTGGCTGGATGTTGTCAATAGAAACAGAGGCATCCTTCATAACAGTCTGCTTCATGTGCTGGATACTGCAATACTGAAACTTTGCTTATTTTTTTTAACCTGAGTGTCTTAAATAATGATGTGGAGCACAGTTACAACACATAGTACTTAATTCTGGCAATAAAAAGCCTGTTATTGGGTATTACCTGAGAATCTTGCATATTGCTATTTGTATTTCTTGTGATAGTAACTGGGTAATATCAGATTACCTTTATGCAAAGTAGTATTTAAAAAGATATAATTTTCTGCCTGAAGAGGCTTAAAAAACAGAACAAAGTGGGAAGAGGATCAGCGCAGAACCTGTTTGCAATACTATTTCATGTCATGCCTTCTCACAGCTAAGTTAGTTGTTCAGTATTTCTTCTGCCATAGTTGAGAGACTGAGAAATGGAAGAGACGGTAGGAGGGAAGAAGTCTTGGAGGGCACTAGCAGTGGGTGAAGCTTTGGTAATGAATCTCAGGAAATGATTTAGAAATTTCTTCCATATTATGTAGGCAACCCTAATGTAGACTATACCTTCCTCTCCGCCCCCTTTACTAACTTCCTGAGTGTTGCAGGAGGTACTGCAGCTGTGCAGCAAGATTAAGAAGTTCCTTGTTTCCCATCCTGACTTGTTATTTGGGAGTGTCTTTTGCCCATTGCTTCATTTAGAATATATGTGCACATGCTGTTGCATATAGCAGCTTTAGACAGCCAGGTCTGTTTTCTAGCACATCTTTAAATGTGAACTTGGCTTTATCCACTGCAATCAACTCTTTCCAATTGCCCAGGAGAGGCAACACTTAAATATCACTGTACATAAACACACCTGTGGTCTCCTAACCCCTCACAGAAGAGGGGGTGGGTTTTATAAAGACTATTCCATTAACAGCTTTTTCCCAAGCATCCATATTTTCTGGTGTCTCTGTTCATAGGAGTCTAGTTGTATGTAGTCAGTCTTGTTCATTAGAATTCAGGTTTTCACTTAGTTAATGCTATTATTGACATGCTCCTTGTGCAGAAAACCATCAGTTTTCTTCTCCAATTTTGCCTAAAAGCCTTGCGTCTAGCTAATTAGAGGTGAATGTGTGAGTGATTTCTCCCTCCTGCTAATGCTGGTGGCTTTCTCCTCCCCTCCCACTGTGCTTATATTAATCTAGATTTCCTTGGCACAATTGACTCCTTGTGTCTGAACACCTGGTACCAACTTCTGTTGGCACTAGGGCATTTTTAGGAACTATATCTGCTGTTGATCAGTACTTTCAATGAAAATGTTTTCTGAAGAAAATGAATGTGGGTGGGGAAGTTGTTTGTTTTCCTTGTGTGATAGCATTACTTCAAATTCCCAGCCCCTCACACTGCTGCATTCCCCTCTCCGGCAACTGATCACCTGTAGGGATCTTTGGCTCCGCAAAAAGGAAATATTGAAGTGTCTCTTTAGTTCTGACAGCACAGTGTAAGAGCCAAGCGTGTGTGTGTGCACATGTATAGGCACATCCCCTGCCATAATAGCTATTGAAACTCCTGCCCAGTTTCTCTTGACTTTGACAGAGGAAATAGAACATTTCCAAAATCTCCATTGAGAAATGATCAGGCAAGACCAGGGTTCCAATAACTGTGTCTTCAGCAGCTTTTGGTTCCCTGGAACCAGCAGAGACTCCCCACAAGCACAGCATGGAGCTCTTAGATGTTGCAGGGGGAAGGGTGTCAGGAAAAGCAGGAGAAGTGCTCCTCTGCTCTGATAGACGGGATGCCCAGAAGCATCTGTGTGGTGCTGATTAGGCACCGTCTCTGCAAGGAAGTCTGTTTGTGGATTATTTTTCTTTTCAACCCCCTCTTCCCTGGGGGGCAAGGGAGGAGATGAGCTTGAGTGTACAGCTTAGGAAGAGAACTGCAATGAAGAAGTTTCTTCTTGTAATAAATACTGATAGTCTCTTACACCGTGCTTTTGGGTTGTTGCATGTGGCTTGTTCAGGATTTTTAGCTTGTTTTTTTAAGAAAACCATGTAATGTTCTTACTACTTTACCCTCCCTCTTGGTACCTTCTTTGGAGTAATGGCAATGGCTAGCAGACTGTATTTATTCAAGCAGTTGGAGGGGTGGGATCACTGGTTTAAGTTTTCTTGTTTTTAAATTATGATAATTCAATTTCAAATGTTCTTGTATGACTAACCTCCATCCTTTCACCTTCCATACTCCGATGCACACTTCAAACCAACAAAGCCTCAAAATCAAATTAGCCTCAAAGTGTATTGTGTTGTCACAGCAGCTCTCCTTTCCTTGCTGTGGAAGAAGAATGCACTAATTCAGTTGAAATTATTTTTCTTCTCACAACAAGATAACAGTTAAACTTCAAAAACAATTTCAGTCATCCCGCACATAATAGGGAAGACTTTATTTCACAGTGAAATTTGTCTTGTCTCCCCTGTTGACGAGATGATATGACAAAGCTGGTGTGTGGTGCCTGTTTCTAAGAGAAGCTGTTCTTTGGTGCCCTGCCCTTCTTGTAGGCATCTGCCAACTCAAAGTGTGCTCTGGTCTAGATAGAGAGTTTTTTTTTTTTAAGAGGAACCTTGCTATCTTGAACTGAGAAGCAACTTTTGAGCACCAAAATGCACACTCTTTTGGGCATTTGAAATGTGTCTAATGTATTTTTCTGGGGATGTGGGCAAATAATTGGTGCATTTGACTGTTTTGAATGTCTGGCATTACTGTACTGCTGTGCCAGGATAGGTCTTTTGCTCTGAAGTCTTGATGCAAGGTGATAATAGAAGTCAAAAAAGCAAGTCCTATTCCCAGACTCCTATATATTTCACTTCTATTCTTGATGGGTTTTTTACCCTACAGTCTTCAAAGAATGAGATGTGAGTGGCAAAGACCTTTTTAAAAACTTGCTTTATAAATGATGGAGCAGAGTTTCAAGTAATCTTATATTTCTATAGCCTGGTGTTAGAGAGGGGCAAATATGAGAGGAAGCAGCAGAGACACCATAGTAAACTCTAATTGTGTGAACAAAAGATGGTTGGTGCAACTTAAATCAAGCTCCCTTTATGAACCTGGGGTTTTTATCTGGTTATTTTACAGCCTGTCTTTCCAGGACAGAACACTTCCTGCTCTCTATTGGCAGGAGACCTTATCCTTGCTATCATCTTCTTTGATCTAAAGAATTTTTGGAAGATACAGGTTGTGGGACTCTGTTTTGTCTCTCGGTTATCTACAATGGTGGTCTCTTACCAGGTTCTCAACATGCTTCTGTGTAACAGCACAAAACTTGGATTGTAACTTCTCATAGGCAAGGTTTAGGCAAGGTGCTATCTGTGAATTTCATCAGTGGTGCGTAAGGTATTTATTCGACTTTGGGATTTACTTGTTCAGAGAGCATGTGGTGTATCCTCCTGTTTCTGGAGCTTCTGGTTGATGGTTTGCTTCTCTTCCTTCCCCAGATCTTCCCCTAGAGATTAAAGATTTTAATTAAAGAGGACAGGACTCCAGTCTCTGTTGCATGCAAAAGTGTATCTGGCTGTCAAACATACATAATACATGAGTATATTAAATATATATGCCCTTATTATGGGTTCTTATGTCCCCAGACACTTTCTGGAGTGACCTCACACTCCCGCAGGTGGCAGTAGTTAGAGGCCAAGGCAGAACAGCTAATGTATCCCAGCAGAAAAATGAATTAAATCTTCCCCTGAGAAGTGACTTGCCATCGAGGATGACATGAAAGCTTGTTGCTCTAGCAGGAAGCCAATTAGAAATCTGTTTGGTGGTGATTGACTTAACTCCAGCATAAAGATTTAAATCTTGACAAGAGCAGTCCAGCGTTTCCGTATGGAGCCTCTCAAGTTGAAGATATGGGCAATGTTATTTTAACACTAATATCTGAACCATACAGTAAGTGATTGTGATGAATTAGTTTCTCTGCTTTTTTGTTTTTTCCTGCCTGTCCTGTATGCTGAGGAAAAAGAAAATAACTTGTGCTGTATTTCATAGATCACAGATTTTCAGATCCAGAAAGAGTGAACTACAAATTTGAAAGTGGGCCTTGGTAAGTTCCTTTT
>NW_010140306.1:0-44984 GCF_000699245.1 Pterocles gutturalis | reverse complement strand
CTTTCTCCGCCCCCCCCCCCCCCCCCCCCCCCCCCCGCTTTTTTTAAAGGTACTGCTTAGATAAACTGGACTTTTCTGTATTCCTAATTCGTAAATAGCTGTTACCACTATTTTTATCTTGCCACTGCTTTGGGAATTGATTAGATGCTTTAAGTGGGAAAGGGAACAGATATTCCATGGTCAGATACAAGACAGTTTTCTTGCTAGGCTTCTGTGTTGCCTGTTAGCTCTTGGTAGTTCTGGGTTCTGCTAATAAATGCTTATAAGGGCTGTTAAGTGAGCTGTGCTATTAACAAAGAATGTAAGCCATTTGCAGAAGTAACCCTATTGGTACTAACTCTTATATTCTTCCTGCAATTTGCTTCACAGTTATTGAATATACATCATGATTTATTTTTTACAGGGAAGAAACATTTCCATAAAGATACTCTGCCAAAGATACTATGCTACCAGTAAATTGCTTAAGATATGATGATTGCTTTCTTCCCAAATATGGTTTTAAGCATAAAGCTTTATCTGCTTTTGATGACTGTTTTGTTTGGTTGGTTTGAAATGTAATCATGCTTTTCTATGTACAGCTACAGATATTTCTTGGTGGTTTGCTGGATACTCCTGCAGTTATCACAAGAGACTGGTGTTAAACTGACCTTATTTATGTTCCCATCTTGCATGAATGATTGCTTCCTCTTACAGGTTAAGGAACTGTCATAATGGTACATGATGCCAGCATTTCTGAGCCAAAAGAAGCAAGAAAAGAATGCAACAATATTGGCAGAAAGTATCCTGTGAGATTAGCTTAGGGGTTATGTTTGAGCATTGTTCTAAGCTTTTCCCCTTTCACTAACAAAATCCTGGGATGAGGTGGAGGATTCCCATCTTGTGATAGTGAGAAGTATGGAATTAGGAGGTGAGGGGAACAGTTTGGGACAGGCACCTACAGAAAGGCCACCTGAGAAATTAATGAGCAAAAACATGACCCTCCTATAACAAAGCATACCACAGACCTTTTGCACGAGGGAGTCCTCTGCTGCTGAACAACACTTCATCTGCTTCATCCATCACATAGTCTCTTCTGTGCAAAAACCTGTACTTCCGATAGCCAGAAAGGCAGCCTTGGGTAGCTGTGAACATTTTGTTGTACATGGCACTTCTAAGAAGTAAGAGAACAAAAGAGTCTGTGGTAATGACCAATTAAACCTGGCTTTCTGTGGCTGAGCTATTCCCATGCTAAGCAGCCAATGTAGCCTGTAGCTATATTAGTCTCTAGTAGCACAGTGATGGCCTGAACAAGCAATGTTAAGGCTAAACCTTTGGGCAGGAGTCCTCTGTGTGCTGCACGTAACCCTGAACAGATTTGGTCTTGGCTTGTGACTGGCTCTTACACACTGTCACAGTACAAATAATAAGCACTAACCTCAGTTACATCTACCTGCTCTGCTTCAATTTCCACCTAGCTAAGATCAGAATAGCAAGTGCTTAATTTTATACCAGTAACCCTGTTCGGACAATGGAGAAGCACAAACCACTGGTATGTCAGGAGTGAGCACTAAATTGTGAACATGAAGAGATGAGAGCTCAAGAAGCAAATGCAGTGAAGTAGGGAAGGGGAGCTGGGAAAATGGCAGCTTAACAGAGCAGACGTTCCCTGAGGAGGAACACATGCAGTGGCTTTGGATGGTGGTGTGGCTTTGGATGGTGGCGGCACTTAGCCCTCACTGCCCTGACAGTGCCATCCAGCAGGCACAGAGCAGGAACAGAAGCTTGTTCCTGGAGCACAGGTGAAAAGTAGGGAGGGTAGTGTGTGGTGTATACTACAGTCAGATGTCTCTGTATTCTTCCTCCTTTCTGTGCCTGCAGCAGCAAGATGGAACTTGTGGATGACAATGCTGTTATCCGAGCAAGAGGATTGCCGTGGCAGTCATCTGACCAGGACATAGCAAGATTCTTCAAAGGCCTGAATATTGCCAAGTTAGTAGCTAAGAATTTACCTCTACATTTGTAATGCTTCATCTGCGTCAGTCATGGAGTTTTATCTCTTTTGATTTTAAATCTTGTAGGGGAGGTGCTGCGCTCTGTCTCAATGCCCAAGGTAGGAGGAATGGGGAGGCTCTTGTGAGGTTCGTAAGCGAAGAGCATAGAGATCTGGCACTACAAAGGCACAAGCATCACATGGGGAATCGATACATTGAGGTGAGTGACACTGGCTTTGAAGTCCTCTTCTCGCCAGGAGTTCAAATGCATGCCAATCACTTATTCTCTTTGCTTTCCTTAGGTATACAAGGCAACAGGTGAAGACTTCCTTAAAATCGCAGGAGGTAATTTTAGGGGGTGAGAAGTGAGGGTTTGTTCCATCAGCATCTCTAACTCTTGGTTGTAAACTGCTCCTGTTGTATATGGCCTTTCATTTTCTTTCTTTGAACAAGTAGTTGGCCAGTGTGTTGATTAGTATGTACTCTGCTGGCAGCAGTCCAAGCTGTTCCATGAGTTATCTGTCCATCTTTTGTCTTCCACATTCTTGCCATTTTCAAGCAGCCTATCAAATTAGGATTTGATCAGGCTAGGTGATCTTGCATATGAACTTAATTTGTTAGGTCATCTTCTTAACTGAAGGGACCTAAATGTTACTGACTGCTGAAAAACAAAACCAGAGTAGATTTTCAAAACAATGACTGCTGTTGCTGTGGAGACTTGCATGTAGAAGCAAACAGATATCACAGTGTAAATGACAAGGAACTGATTTTCTTCAAGTCAAATCTTTGCCTCAAACTAAAGGGTGAATTTAGGAATAGTGCTTATTTAAGGGGAATACTGAAACATTCACAGCCTTGAGTTGAAAGTCTGCAAAACTTGCTCTACAATCTCTCCCATGGTCTCTTTTCTTCCCCTGTATGGCTGCAAGCATACAGAATTTGAGTTAAGACCCAACAAGGTGTTATGGGTCCATAACACTACCTTACAGTCCTTGTTGGTTTCTGAAAGATTTGTTTTGGGGATTATAAATGACTAACTGGATATCTGAGGTTGAGGTTTTAGAGTGGGAGAGGCTATTAAGCTGTCAAATAGCTAATTGATAGGCTTGGTAATAGTTATACCATTCAAAGTAAAGATATTGTATAAAGAAAAGACACTGTATGCTGACATTGGAGGAAAAGTGGTGTGTGTCTGGCACAACCAAACCTCTTTGCAGAATGAGCTAGCTGCAAGTGAAAGGAACTCATTAAGATGTGATGTTGGTTAGCAGCTAGCTTGGGTAGTTGGTTAGGGTAGTGTTATAAGTATTGGCATCAGTGGTCTTCTCCTAGAGATACTGGAAGTAGAATTGGTGGACTTGGGCAGTTTTATCAGGATTGAATGAAATTCCTGAGCTGTCCTCAACATGCTCTTCCAACTTTCTTTCCCAGCACAGTTGTCTGGGTACTTGGTTACTATATATTATGGCTTCAGAGCATGCTGAAGGTATTCATAAGTTGGAAAGGTGAGGTGCACAGTAGCAAAGGTACTACTTACTCAAGAGATTCACAGACTGCTTTCCTTGGGCTCTGAACACTGGAAGTACTTTCTCTTTTCCCTTTGAATAGAGGTGAATCTCTTCCAAATTATGGAGTAACTTTATTGGAATTTGATAAACTAGAAATATTGTATAGGACACGTCCCATTAAAGAGGGACATCCTTTCTGACTTTTGAATGCAAAAGTTGCTCTACCTGCTCAAAAACTCTGTGGGGAGGAGGTAGCAATGCCAGACTTGCTCATGATTTTATGTGGCTGCCTAGATTTAAGTGCTTCTTTACTTCTTTTTTGTTAAAGGCACTTCCAATGAGGTTGCACAGTTCTTGTCAAAAGAAAACCAAGTGATTGTCAGGATGCGAGGTCTTCCTTTCAACGTAACAACAGAAGAAGTGCTGACGTTCTTTGGCCAGCACTGCCCTGTAACAGGAGGAAAGGAGGGAGTCCTGTTTGTCACCTACCCTGACAGCAGGCCAACAGGGGATGCCTTTGTGTTGTTTGCTTGTGAGGAATATGCACAAAATGCACTGAAAAAGCATAAGAACTTGCTGGGGAAAAGGTACATTGAACTCTTCAGGAGCACTGCAGCAGAAGCTTGGTGTAAAGCTTACAAACCTTGGCTGCTTCTTGTAATTCAAACTCTGGCATACCATCGTGGAAGCAAATACTGCTGGACCATGGCTTGACAGCTTCTTTTCTCTTCCATCACTCTTGACTCTTGCTGGAAAGGGTACTGTCTGAATATCCATGAGGCTTTGCTCCCTCTAAATGTAAGATTTTATGGTATACAGATGTTCTCAATCATGTATATACAAACTTTTGGGATGTTGGCTTCCAACAGCCTTGCAAACAGCAGTTACAGGAGAAGGTTTGTGGGTCCAGTGCTTTATGCTAGGAGTAGGGCTGAGAGGATTGTTTGTGTCTCCAGAGATTTAGAGAGCTTCAGTTGAGGTCACTAACTTCTAAACATGATTCAAAAGGTCTCATCTATGATGCAAATTATGGCCAACCAATAGCCATGTCATTGAAACCAAGCAATGGTGCTGCTCTGTTTCTGCAGATATGTAGAGATTTCAGTGCCTTGTTTGAAGGGTGACACTAATGATGAGCAGGCATAGCTGCAACACTCACTCTTGTCGTTGTATTTTTCTCAAGTGCTCTTGTATGTTTTTGTTTAGCAAAACCTTCTGATAGCTGTATAAATGTAAATGAATCTTAATCTTCCACAGAGAAAGTTAAGGGGTAGTGATTGAATATTCAGTGGACTCTTGACCAGGCAGGGTTTTTACTGTTGAAATTAGTAACAAGAAATCTCCAAGTGTGACTGTTACAGATACTGTGACTCTGTGACACCACCTATGTTACTTGATGGACTATTGCATCTCGAGTCAGGGCTGTTTGGTAATGAAATATGCTTCTAGTTCCCAGACTCTCCTAAAGATTTGTGGAGGGTATATTTTAGGTAGAAGTGTTGCCATGACTTTGGTGGAATACTTTGAGATATTTTCACAATAAAAATGTTGTAGGAATACAGGCTTCATGTTGTAAGACTTCTTCTAAAAGTTTCATAGCGTAAGTAAATTCTCAAAAACAAAATGATGTTTTTCAAGAAAAAAAGATCCAAAGATTTACTTTAAAACATCTGAATTCTAAGCACTGCTGTTGTGGTTTAAACCCAAAATCTATCTCACTTGTTTCTTAAGATATTGCCCAGAGTGAAAATGGATGGCATTGGTGTTACGTTCAGTTCCTCTGAGTTGAGGAATGAGTAAGGAGGCTTTCTGTAACCTCTCTGTTTTTCTGTTTTGCACAGGTGCTGAACAGGTACTCTTCCATGCCTCTCATTCCTCTCCCGACACCTCCTATTCTGCCAGTATTACCTCAACAATTTGTGCCTCCCACTAATGTCAGAGACTGCATACGTTTGCGTGGTCTTCCCTATGCTGCTACTATAGAGGACATCCTAGAGTTCCTGGGAGAGTTTTCTACAGATATTCGGACCCATGGGGTTCATATGGTACTGAATCACCAGGTTGGTAGGCTCCACTTTTCCAGCCACTCTGTGCCAACTGCCTGTGCATGCGAACAGAGCCCTGACAAAATCAATAGGGAAGCACCTTTGAGATGGACTCTAACGGCATTAATTGTCCTCCAGCACTCCTCTAAAAGTGTACTGCCATTAGATGTGTTGGCCTATTTGGATCTTGCTATGCCAGCTGCTGTGTTTGCTGTAGAGTGGTGTCTGTTACTGAGACCCCTGTGCCTAAAGCTAAGCCACAGTCTTGGAGGGGTTTGTGCTCCCAGAGCAGCAGCTGTGACCCTGCACGGTAGGAGTCCTGCTCAACAGCATGCATAACTCCTCTTGTACCAGGTGAGGAGTATCTTCAAAACAAAAGTGTGGGCACTGTTAGCTCTCAAAGGAGTGGTTTGCCCCTGCTTTGCTGAACAGTGTGCCTCAGGTATATTTGAGGACAAATGCAACTGTGGCCTTGTAGAGACAGGATTTCCTATGGCATAAGTCAGCTGCTGAAGTTTCAGGTTTCCTGAACTGTGTGGTTGCTCTCTTTAAACAATCACAGCTAAGCACCAAGATTAACAGCTCATTGACATGTATAAACAGTCGCATCTTTGCTATTGTTTTCCAGAAGCAGTTTCTACCAGAACTTTAGACAAAGGACTGTACATTGTTGTGATTGCCTTATCTGCATAGTCTTGTGACTTTAGGGGGAGGGGACAGCAGTTCTTCTAACTCTATGGAGATGCCCTGAGTGGAATAAAAATGGTTCTTCCAAAGTTGTTTGAGTTGACACTAAGCCTAAAATGAAACTACAAAATACTTCCTTGTCCTGGAGCAGGGGGTGTGGGGAGGGAGAAGGGACTGCAGTTATTCCAGTATCTCTCTGTCTAAAGAAATTCCTGTGTCTGTTAGCACTTGACCTAGCCAAGGCAGAAAAACGATAAGGAGTGTGCAGAGCTGAGAGAGGTTAAGAAAAGATCCAGTTGTTAAAGCCACAAGTAATGGTTTACAGTAGTATCAGCCCTTGCCAGCAGTAACAAAAGAACCTGGAGGAAGAAATTGGTGTATGTGTACATAGTCCTGAGGGCTGTCTGCCACCCCTGCCCAAAGCTCTCAGCTTTTTTTTCCCAGATACTGCCTTTGCCTGACTACTAGATTTTTATCTTTCTGCATGCTCTCCCACTCCCACCATTCCTGGTTTCGATGGTGACAAAGTTGTTTTTTGAAACTAGAGGAACAGGCCCAGAACTTAAGTTAGAGCAGGCTTAAGACCTCTAGTTTTGGCTACTTCAAGTCAACAGCTGCATGTGGATGAAATTATTGCTGCCAGCTGTTTATCCCACTCATTTATAGCTGTGTATAAGGATGCAATTTTTTTCTCTACAAGCTCATACAAAGCCTTAGACTACCACCCTTCTTGAACATCCCAGCCCATATTCACCTTAAACTAAATTTTAAAAAAACCTTAATATTTAGCAGTTGACTGTTTATCCTTGAATTTTAAAAATCAGATACTACATGTGGATTAGTTCTTCCAATTCTGCATTCTTACTAAATAGGTGCTTTGAAGCTTGCTCTTACCTGAGTACCCCTGAATTGTAGTCTCTCCTATAGGTGTCCTTTTTTTAAATTTAAACATTGAAGTAAAGTGGCTCAAGTTACAATGTAGTTAAATTGAAACATGAAAATAAATACAATCAAGTTAGCCCAAGCTGGAAGAATGCCCACCTGATGCAGTGGGCAGACTAGGATTCCCCAGAAATAGAGGGAAACTTCAGGAAGGAGAGCTTAATTAAACATGCTCATGGGTGCTTGGGATGACTGACTATACTTGACTTTGGAGATGAATATATTTATGGCTGGAGAGGCTGCTTTTAACAACACAAATTATTGCTATGCTGTTATTTTGTGGGAGCTCCAGAAACATTTCTTTTTGTCTGCCTTGTTTATAGGGACGTCCATCGGGAGATGCTTTTATTCAGATGAAATCTGCAGACCGAGCTTTTCTGGCTGCGCAGAAGTGTCATAAGAAGACTATGAAGGACAGATATGTTGAAGTCTTTCAATGTTCTGCTGAGGAGATGAACTTTGTATTAATGGGGGGCACTTTAAATCGAAATGGCTTGTCCCCGCCACCATGTAAGTTACCATGTAAGTTTTGCATGGGTCTTGCCAATACTCTACGCTATGTGCGGGTAGGTGTTGGAGCTGCTTTCTTGACTCTGATTCTCATTTTTGGAAAGGAGTGTCAGATCGGGGTATTAAAATAAGGTCTTTTCATCTTAAATAATCAGAAGCTTGCAGTCATTATTTTTCCCTTTGGTTGTGAATTACTATGACTGAAGAACTACTTTAAAATTACCCTTGCTTATATAGTGGCAAAATTCCCCTCTGATCCCTGAAACTTAACTTGCCAAGGGTGAGCCATGATTCTAAGTAATTTATAAGCCCTGCCTCCAGCTTAGAGAACAGTTTCCCATTTAAACCAATTTGTATTTACATTTTTCATCATGGTGAGCATGTCAAGTAAAAGCCCTTCCCCTTTCATTTCTAAAACTTAATTTATGAAACAATTGGTAATGCTTTCCTTTGGGATTTAACCACAAGTGTTCCGCCTATTGAACCCTTACTGACTGAACCCTTCCCGTGCTTTTTGTTGTTTGTACAGAATTGAGGTTGCTTATGTGGGAGCAAAATACACATAGCTTTGGCCTCAGAACTGCAGAAACTGTTTCATGTAAAAATTATGCTCCTCAGAGCTATGAGGATGAACATGGACTTCTAGTCAAACTTTTAGGGGAAATGCTTTAAGAGCTTAAGGGCTAATTTACTAAGCCTACGTGCCATATAAATCTGAGCCTCTGGGAAAAATAATACTTTGCTTCCAACATCATAAGTGGTGAGGTAGTCAAGTAGGAGCTTTCTCTGTGTCTCTGTGCAAATGTATTGTTGTTGGTGGTGGCTTTTTGAAGAAGTGTCCTCTAAATCCTAGTCAGAGCTGCCAATATGGCAGCAGACTTCCTGAGTGTGGTGCCTTTTGAATGTGAGTAGACCTTCAGCTAATCCTTAGATGAGTTTTCCAGGTGACTAGCTGTGTGGGGTTTTTTGGGGGTGTGGGTGTTGGCGGAGTTCTTTTTGCGATGCAAGTATCCTTCTGATCTGCAGTATGTAGTCTGGAACAGTTGTCACACATAGGACAGGGGTTGGAAGCTCAGACAGTTTCCTGAGTTCCCAAACTTTGGGAACTCTTAGGTGGCAGTGTTCCCATTTCCAAGTACAAATGCCACTGAAGTATTCCTCAGATAAGCCCTTTCACTCTCACTGCCCTGTCCCATGATGCAGTGAGAATGCTGACTGTCACCTTAAAGTAAGCCTCTACTTTGGCTATTCAGAGTTATCTAAAGCTTTTATAAGTTCACTTTTATGGCACTGGGGAGGGGAAGAGGGAAGAAAAGGAAAAGAGTAGCAAAGCAGGAAGGTGAACTCTCATCAGTGAGAATTCATTTAGGGCCTCATGTCCTGTTGAAACACCACGAAGTGCACTTTTTTTCTTTAAAAACTCATTGTTAACACTTGAAGTTGCAAAGCCATGACTTTTCTCGCTCCACTGTCGGTTAATTGAAGACAGAGCCGTTTGGGGGATATGGAGTGTTGAGGAAAAGATGTCCTCTGCTCTGGGGAACGTCAGGCAGAGCTTCAGCACAGAAGTTTCCTTCTTCTGTGGAGAATCACACTTCTTGCTTGAAGACTTCTTGAAAATCTGAGCCTAGACAAGAAAAAATGGCCTCCTCTTCAGAAGGAGATCCTGTTCCCAGAGCAAGAGGTGTCTTTGTGTATTCCTGACTGCTTTTGTCTGGGGGCATGGGCACAACGCTTGTAGTCAAGCTCACGTTAGTGGCTCAGATTTATTTTCTGTGATGAGCAAGAGAGAGAAGCTTGTGAAGGCTCTTTACTTACTACAGAGTTGTTCAGCTAATGAAGAATATATATATATATGCTGGAATTCAAAAAGTCTTAGTCTATCTTCTATTTCTTCCCTTTAGGCCTTTCACCCCCTTCCTACTCCTTTCCGGCTCCTGCTGCAGTTGTGCCAACAGAAGCTGCTCTGTATCAGCCATCCATGCTCCTGAACCCACGAACACTCCAGCCCTCCACAGCGTACTACCCTGCTGGGGCTCAGCTCTTCATGAACTACACAGCATACTACCCCAGGTAAAGCAGAAGAGAAACCAAGCAGGAACAAAGAAGTCTTTTTGCAGCAAATGCACAAAGCTCACAAAAGAACACTGTCTGCTGTGCTAAAGGCTTGTGCTACCAAGAACAGCTTGTTTGGTATCTCTTATTCAGCAAAACAATTTCAGGATATCTAGGGATTTCCCCAGTTTTAGAGTATTTCAGGCAGTGATGATGTTTGTTTTTTTTTAAACCAAAACCATAAGTCACAGAGTTACAGGGATTTTTTGTTTGTTTCACCTAACATGCCTCTTAAACTTGTGATTTTGCATTGTTGTGCCCTCAATGGGAATTGGTGTGTGCGGTACTCCTTCCCATGTCCTTAAAGAAACCCTTGGCCCTTCTTTTGAACAGGTGGATTGGGGTCTGCCCTAACAACTTCTGAAATTCTGCCTCTGTTTTTGTAATAAAGTAAATTTTGACCTTTATGGTGAAAACTGTTTACTTATTTATAAAAGTACTGCATTGAAGCATATATGTATTGAATGCATATGTAAAGCATATAGAGGCATATATTCTTCCTAACCTCATAAATGGCTCTCACAAAGGGCTTTTGGCTCTTCTGGATATATTAGCTGTCTTCTACAGAACAAAAACACCTGATACCATTTGCCCTCTGCAGTCATGAGGTCTTGGCAAGAGCCATGTTCCCTGTAAGCCATAAACCATTCCCCATCTGCCAGGAAACCTGCTAAAGAACTCAAGTCTCCTATTAGATTCTGACCAATACTTTTTATCTCTGGAGAAGGGTCCAAATAGCTACTTCTGAAGTTGTTGAGCAATATGGACTCTCAAGTACATGTAAGATAACACAGGTTTTCTTATTACTTTACACTGAACCAGTATGTCTGTGAGCTGCCTGTTGTGGTTTTTTTTTTTATTAAAATGTTTTCTTCACTCATGAGTTAATTTCTATAACATCTTCAATGTCTGTCTTATGATAATATGTAAGATCAAGAAAAATAAAATTCTAAAATTGCACTGGCAATATAAAACAAGTTTCTCAATAATAGTTCTATATATCATGAGAACACAGTAGCGGTAATAGTTTGTAGTGACTTTGACATGTTGTACTTCCTGAAGTGATAATAGATTGGCTACTGCAGGCTAAGTGTTAGGCCCTACAGAGACCTCTCACTAAATGGGATCCCCCATGACTGCCATCACTGCCTGCTTGGGCTGTGGGCATAGATGTTGGTTACAGACTGATCAATCCCAAGTTCCAAAATACCCTTTTTATGAACTTGTCTAACTGACTGTTGTATATTATTCTTAGGAAGTCAGTCCTATGTAGCTTCTGTGCCAATTAAAAGCACCTCCCTTTAAAAAAAAAAATTCCTGGAGCCAACTTGGCTTCTTTCCATTTTGTGAGATCTGATGTTTTGATATTGCTTTTCTATCCAGAGTGTTTGATCTGCAGACAAATTGTATATACTCCAATAGAAGTAATGATCCTTTGTAGCTGACGGTTGTTTTTTCTTTTTTTTTTTTTTCCTAAAAAATTAAGCTTTATTGCTTTTCAGGCAAGTTCCCATGCTTTGTAAAGGATGCAATAAGCAATTGGGTCCCTTTCACTTAGCAGTCGGAACTCTCTTAAATGGAGTTTTCTGGTTCTGAAATTTAATTCAAAAATGTTAAGCATGTGCAGCAGGAAAGAACGGGGTATCCTCTGTACTAAGTGGTGCATTTAAATGCATGTACATGGAAAAGCAATATAGAGCTGGTGGCTAATGATCAGACAATGGTTCATAAATCTAACTAGTGAATACTTATGGAAATAAGGAAAGTTTCTTTGACCTGCTGCCAAAAGGTTCTACCACTTGTGTTTTGCAAGGTCAACTTGCTTTGTAATAGCCAGTTCTGTTATCTGCACAGTAATCAACCTGGGGGCAGTAGAAGGAGGGAGGTGCTGATTTGGTCTCCAGTATCTAGCAGAACTCCCTGGAACTCTGACTTGTCTTAATGCTCTTATAGTTCTGGTGATAAAACCCAATGGTATAAAGAAATGGATGCCTTCTGTGCTATTAAAATAGCTTTAGGGAACTCCTAATGAAAAGGAGGGACAGCAAGTTATTTGGGATCTGTCTCTTTGATATCTCTATTCAGCTTGTAATTAAATCTGGCAACATGTCCTGACAGCAAATCAGTGGTCTCTGACTAGTCCTAGGCTTTTGAGAAAAAGAACAGTAGGATCTATGGGAGGGAGGAGTTTCTTTCCTTATCTAATCCAGGATAAATAGGTGTACTACTTGCTTGTATGTACATTGAAAGTGACTAATAACTGCACCACTTAGCAACTGCTAACATGTTCTATAGAAACTTTTACCATACACAGACTTGAAAGTTGCTGCTAGTAGTAGTTTTAAAACAAAATTAAATCTTATTTTATTTATTAATTTCTAATGCTGTTTTGATCACTTCTAAGCAGTGCCTTTAAAACCTCAAAGGTTTCTGTCAAAACTCATAATTGTAGGAACACACTTAAACTTTGTTCTTTTTTTCGACAATATTTTGAATGGTGAAGGGGGAAGAGGAGCTTCCTACTCAGTGGGCAGTATGCTGGTGGAACTTGTAGCCAAAAAATTATGTGGAAGCTGAAAACTGATGCAGGTTCAAACAAACTGGATAAATTCAAGAGCAGGAAATTCATTGTGACTTAGTGAATACACAGAAAGCACATCTGGCTCAGGAAGTCCTTGAACTCAAAATAACTGTAGGAGTTTTCTTATATTCTGTGTCCTATAGTAACCTTGTGTGCTATTGAAGCAAGGTGGGTAGGTGAACTTGTTTGTTCACATCTTTGAAGTAGTATTGCTCTTGAGAGATATTCATACCACTTGTGAGCAGGGTCTTTTCCAATGTGTTTGTAGTTGTATTCAGCAGTTCTAGTGTAATAGTGGCTAAGTTTGGGTTATCTCCCTGTTGAGTCAGCATTCTCCCAGAGAAACTGGCTGCTCACGGCTTGTGCGGGTGTATTCTTGGCTGGGTAAAACCTGGATGGATGGCCAGGCCCGAAGAGTTGTGGTGAATGGAGTTAAGCCCAGTTGGCAGCTGGTCACAAGTGGCAGTCCCCAGCGTTCAGTACTGGGGCCAGGTCTGTCTAATGTCTTTGTCAATGATCTGGATGAGGGGATTGAGTGCACCCTCAGCAAGTTTGCAGACGATACCAGACTGGGCAGGAGTGTTGATCTTCTTGAGGGTAGGAAGGCTCTACAGAGGGATCTGGACAGGCTGGATTGATGGCCCAAGGCCAATTGTATGAGATTCAACAAATCCAAATGCTGGGTCCTGCACTTGACTCTCAACAACCCCCTGCAACGCTAGAGGCTTGGGGAAGAGTGTCTGGAAAGCTGCCTGGCAGAAAAGGACCTTGGTGTTGGCCAACAGCCAGCTGAATACGAGTCAGCAGTGTGCCCAGGTGGCCAAGAAGGCCAACGGCATCCTGGCCTGTATCAGAAACAGTGTGGCCACCAGGACTAGAGATGTGATTGTGCCCCTGTACTTGGCCCTGATGATACTGTGTGCAGTTGTGGGCGCCTCACTACAAGAAGGACATTGAGGTGCTGGAGCAGGTCCAAAGAAGGGTAATGAAGCTGGGGAAGGGTCCAGAGCACAGGTCTTATGAGGAGTAACTGAGGGAATTGGGGTTGTTCAGCCTGTAGAAAAGGAGGCTGAGGGGAGACATTATCACTCTCTACAGCTACCTGAAGGGAGGTTCTAGTGAGGTGGGTGTTGGACTTTTCTCCCAAGTAACAAGTGATAGGACAAGAGGAAATGGCCTCAAGTTGCCCCAGGGGAGGTTTAGATTGGATATTAGGAAAAATTTTTTCACTGAAAAGGTTATCAAGCACTGGAACAGGCTGCCCAGGGAAGGGGTTGAGTCACCATCCCTGGAGGTAGTTAAAATATGTGTAGATGTGGTGCTTAGGGACATAGTTTAGTGGTGGGCTTGGCAGTGCTTGGTTAACAGTTGGACTCGATCTTTTCCAACCTATATGATTCTATGTACAGCTCTCTCCATTTGAGTGATTTGAATTAAAAGGTCTTTTTATTTAGTAGTTAAAGGCATGATTCTGACACTTGCTGTACAAGGAAATACAGGGTAATTTGTTATTCTCATCTGTTTGCTTCTGCCTCTTCCTGCTATCGATTAGGTATGGTTTTTCTCATCTATACACTAATCAACTTGCAAAAGTATTTTTATCTATATTATATACATATGCAGCATACATATTAATGCTATATATATGCATACATAAAGAATGCATGTGTTTAAAAATAAAATTACCAAGGCTAGAAAAAAGCTTCACTTGTTCTCCATGATGGATCAGATCCTTCATAATGACCATCATGCAGAACAAGTGAGGCTTTTTTCTAACCTTGCTCATTGATCAGATGCATATTAAAGCACAAGTAAATTACAACCAGTTTAAACGGGCAAAACTAGGAACTAGTGGGCTGAATTAAGAGTGGTATCATTCAGAGCTGCTGCCAGCAGCTTTATTTGCATATCTGTGTGTCTGGCTAACCAGCATCGCTTGACAGAACTGGATTAGGAAACAACCATATGTGTATTTAGCCTGGGAGATCTGTCACAGATGGAGAACAACAGCAGCTAGAAACAAAACCTCTTCATCAGCTTAGTTGTACTCATAGCATCATAGCAACAGCTCTTAGACTATAGTACACTTTTTTATAAGTGTGTAAACTCAGATTGCATGAGATCGCATCTGCAATGAGCAGGCTCACTGAGCATGAAAGTCTACTGGTGGCTTTTATATGCTGTCCAGCAAATGGAGTTCACGTTTACACCAAGGGGCAGAATTTGGGACTCTTCATTCCCTATCCTTGCTTGTGGTGGGCCAGTCTCCATCATGGATTTGTCAAAATAACCTCAGCTCTTTAGTTAATGGCACAAATTTGTCACCAGAGTGATTGTTTTTGAGGAGAAACCTTAATTATTCACTTTTCTAAGTGAAGGTAGCTTGCCAAGGATTGGAACCGTGGGAGTGCCTTTAGCTGCTACTGTATTTCATTGCAGAAGGAGTGCATTGGTAGGAAAGACTAATTGTTGCATGCCTCCATAGGCTGTCATTATGTCTTCACTTGTAGGTTTTAATTAGCAAAACTGCCATGGTGTTTGAAAGCAGCAGAATGGTAATGCTCAGATCAATAGGTACCTGGGTATCAGGATACTAAAATTACTTAAATTTAAAAAGAACCCCACCTTAAAAGTTGATAAGCCTGTAAAAATGTTGCTGCTGGTAGCAGTGTCCAAGATTTATTCAACCCAGCATACAAAATGCCCCCCTGGATGCTGGTGGAGGCTGTTCCACTTACAGATCCCAGTTCCTTTTGTTTGTTCAATATACTGAACGATTTGATTTTCAGTTAGCAGCTCTTAGTCACCTTCTGACTTTTCCTCTGCTATCTAGAGAAACATTTGGATTAATATGAGGGATTAACTGCTATTACTACCTTGTGCAAGCTAGCTGCTGAGATCTGTTGGAGTATAGTTTTCCTTTTGCTTATTTACAGTGCAGTTCAGCGATGGGAAAGAAGATCCTCCTGTTGTGCCTTAAGGCATGTGTGTCATCCATGCAGGTGGTATTTTAGACATTCACAGTGAAGGCCAGGTGATCTCGGGTTATTCAGGGCGCACAGATGCACTGCTGGATGCTTCTCTTTACTCAGCAGCAGCTCTCTACCAGGGGTGTGTTGAAAGTCCCAACCCTGCACAGGGCAGATCATTGCAGTCTTGCGTGGCAGCAAGCGCTTCTGGGTCCATTCCCATTGCTTGCTGTTGTCATGTTGCCATTAACTTATAAAGAAGGGAGGCTGATTGCAGTAGGCAGACTGGTTAGATATGTGTTGAGTGGGCAGCAGGTTAGCTGGTTAAATGTGGAGATGGCATCTGTACTGAAGGATTGTTTGGTGTTTCCAGGAGTAGAATTGGATTGATCTTGGAACAAGGCTTCTTACAGCTGAAAACCCTTTTTATTTAAGAAAAAAAAAAGCCTTCCCTGTTGAGAACATGGTTTGTGATATTTGTCCATGATTGAACAGCAGTCATGGGGATCTAAATGTTTCTATTTGATTAACAGATGGCCTGATGAGCTAGTGCTCATACTTCTGCTACTTGGGAAGTTATATGGCCTTTCTTTCTTTAGATATGGATAAACATTCCAGTCTTGTAAAAGGAAAATTATTCCAGCTATGTAAATATTTTTGCTAATAGCATGTCTTGTTACCTTTTGTGAAAAAAGTACCATGTTAAAACTTTCAACTTTTGTAGTTATACCCCAGAACTTACTAGCTCTGCCTCTCTAGAACTTTGTATGAACTTCTTCTAAAGATGCTTTATACTGAAGCTGCATTTCTGCCTGCTTTTGGGCTCCTTTCCAGCAATGAACATTATAGGCATTATGTTGTAAGCTTGTATATACATAAACATTATACAGGTGACCTGTGCCAGCCCAAGGAGTAGTTGAAAATCCCTGTTGTTTTCTGCCCATTGGATGCTGGGGTGATCTTTCAAACTTCCTTGAGGCTTTCTGAAGGCTGCTTGGTGATGTGCTTCAGTCAGAGGATCTGGTTTTGGGGTGCTGCAGAGTTCCTCAGGGTCTGCTGGGCTTCCTAGAGCTAGCAAAGGGGGAGACTAATTTAATCTTGAAATACTAGTGGATGAGTCTGACATGTTTTTCTTCCCTGCCCCCAGCCCTTTATTTTCTAACCCGTGGCTTTCCTTATTGTATCCCTCTGAGTAGGACAGTGAGGGATATGTAGTAAAACTAACCTGGAATATAGGATCTGCCTTACAGTCCTAAAATTAATAGAAGCTGAGAATCAGTAGCCTGAGGAAAGGATATCTTCAGTATCTGGTGTCACAGAGCAGAAAACAGTTAATAATAAAACGCTTTCAGAACTATGGAGAACAAAGTCAAAGTAAAAATAGGGACAGAAAACCTGCAGGGAGGGAACTGAAACGTGTAGATAGTGTCCATGCACATATCTGTTCCTATGTGCAAATAGTTCTGGGTATGTTTATGGTTCTCTTGACTGACCTGCAGAATACTTGGTAGAGATCTGAAAATCTGCTTGGTTATACATGCTGCCTGCTCCCAACTCACACCCCCTTTTAATATAAACCACAGCTTCCTTCTGGATATTGGTACCTCTTAAGCAAATGTATAATAGAAAAAGTATTAGGAAATCAAACAGGATAGACAGTGATCCTCCATGTTTCTACATAATATTTTCATTATGAATGTTTGGGATTCCTTGAGGTGCATAAATGCTGTTTGAATGCCAACATCAGCCTTTCGAATGTGTGAAAACTTGTTCTTGCATTTAAAACTGATTTATCAAACTTAATTGTGTTTTATTTTGAGAGTCTCTGGAGAATACTACAATCTCAAAAGTATTGATTGGAAGAAAAATCCAATCTGGCTGTTGATTAGATCCAAGAAGAAGGATCAATTCATAAGGAAAAAAGGTTTTCACTGGGAAATGCTTCATATCACATTGATTTCAAGAACTAGATTGACATAAAAAGAGTTAAGGTTTTGCATTGCATCATTATATAGTGATATGCAACTGCTAAGAATGGCTGTAGAAATCCTCTCTAACCCCATGTAACCCCAAGTATTTGTTCCTGGGGTCTGTTTAACTAGAGAAGACAGGCTGGACTAGCTATTTGTCTTGTATCCCTCTCTGGGCACTTTTCATTACAAGTGTCCTCTATCTACTGCTTTTCCACCTGGAGATGTGGCCACTCTAAGTCACTCGCTGCTGTTCCTCTAGGAGGTCATCACCCCTCAGTTTGGGGGAACACAGAAATAGCTGGGGGCAGCCCATGTTATCTTGTATTGGGAATTAGAGCAGGTAGTGCCCTTAGCCTAACCTGGAGCTGAAGCTGTCTGTTACCTTTCTCTCCAAGGTGGTGTTATAAATTAGCAAGCGCTTGTAGCATCTCCATGCAAAGCCAGTAGGTTTAGCCTGAATAGCTGGAGTTTTAAACTCCGACTTCTGCTGAAGCAGGTGAGGACCCTGCAAAAATAATAATAATAATGTGGGGTGCAGGGGGAAGAGGACTGAAGGGAAAGCACTTTTGCTCTGCTGAGCACTGTCCTACTAGAGCTGAGGAGAAAGCACACAGAGGCTCAGCAGCAGGGTCAAGTGGCCGGGATGGTGGGAAAGCTGTTCCTTGAGATACCCAGCCACAGTTCTTGTCCCCAGCACTGCACATTCTCACAGCCCAGTCTCTCAGCAAGGGCCAGAGAGGCAGAGGAACTTCAGTTAAACCGCAACATCTTCCAAAGACAAGGGAAGGAACCTTGTTCAAAACCTTGCTTCAAAAAGAAGGCTAGATTGCCTAAGGTGTCTGCCTTGTTGTAGTTGTTTTCTGGTGGTTTCTTGTTTGGTTTTGGTGTTTGGGTTTTTTTAACAGCAGTGCAAGTTAACTTTGTCTTGCTTTACTAAATTAGTTTCCCTCAGAAAGCTGCATCGTGGTCTGGTTTGGGAGTTGGGCTTTTTCCCCTCCCTCATAAGAATCAACTCTGCAAAGGAAACTGGAAAAAGAACTTTCTTTGCTCTTCATGTGAGTTTTGGAAGTAATGGGGTTGTTTTCATAAGGATTCTAGAAAAATTTCAACTATTCTGTAGCTTAAGTTCTCTTATGGTGTTCTGTTTTCTTATCTCAGATGCACAAATTGCCCTTTTTTGATGGCTTCAGCTGTCTGGATGAAAAGATTAATGACACTTTCCACAAAGCTATGTGGTTGCAAATAATCTGGGGAGTGCATCTTGTTCAATGAAACAAAGTAAAATTTTTTAAATTAAATGTTCTACATATATGTGCATCTAGCAGTAGCTGGAAACTCATAACGATTATCTGACATTTTATCAAAAAGAGGATATTTGCTGGAACTGCCAAACCAAACCAAAACAAGGGTCTGTTAACTAGCTACAGTTTTGTGGCAATTCCAGTAAGGCTATGGAAGATCTGACAAAGAATATCAAAGCTTCTAACATGTGCAAACTGTAAGTATTTTGGGTGTTAGAGCACTTTTTAAAATTACTCCTGAATAAATTATATTAATTATTGTGGCCTTAGCATTGCTCTAAAGCAAGACAAGCATGTCCCTTTGTGGTACTAGCCTCTAACCTGTGGCAGTTGTCTACCAGAGAGGCTATGTCTAAAGAGTCCATGAAATATAAGTAAATAAAAGCAAATAGTGCCTTGCTAGCATTGTTGGCAGCTGTGGAGAGCTCCTTCCTCAGAGGTATTTGGCAGGTAGCTAATGGAGAGCACTGACCTGGAGCTTGCACCCAAACCGTAAGTGGGCATACCTGCCATAGATTAATGTCCTTCCTCTTTAGATATGTTTAAAACTTTGTAGTCATAACAAGCATATGGTGGCAATAAGCTCCAAAGCTGGACAGTGGCAAGACTTATTTTCAGCCTCCTTAGTGTCATAAGTTCATGCCTGGACCTTGTGCCTGGGAAGCTGAGTAGCACATAGGTATAGTGACTATGGTAGTGTTTTTGTTAGAGATTAAAATTATCAATATTATGGAAAAGGCATGCAGGGAACCATTAGCAGGAAGTATTGTATCGTGATAAACTTGTATGAAGATGCTCCTCTAAAGCATAAAATCTTTAACTTCCTATAGCTGTTTTTCTGTCAATAGGCTCAAATTTTGTATAAATGATTGCGAGCATCATCTTTGACATTAGACAATCCCTGCTATCTAGTGGACCCACCAGTGAAGAACTATTCACCAGGGTACCCAGGAACACAATATTGTGGGGATAAAAAAGCATTATAAGCAGTTCCTATGGAAAAACTGCTCTCCTTCCAGACATGGATAGCTGTAGAATTAGTATAGACCTCAGTCAAGTGCATTTGCTTAGTGAAAATCCTTGAAGACTTCTCTGAAGGGAAACCATAAACATCTGTGTCTGGGAGGGGCTCTTGTCTGCTGAATTTGCTTGTCACCTGCTGTGCTTGAGCTATCCCCTTCCACACTGTGCTGTATGACGATGACCCAGGGCTTTATAAATAGTGGGAACTGGGGAAGGGGAAGGCTGCAAACAGTGGTGAGAACACATGCTGGGAGGCAAATGCACCTACTAGACTTAAAAAGGTACAGCAGAACTCATGAAGCTGAGCTGTAATTTAGAGAGACTGAATATAGGCTAATGCTGTAGGACTCCTGGGGATGGACAACTCCTCCAGAAGGCATCTTGGGACAGTGGCCATTGGGCTTAGTTTTATTTTCACGAATATAATTTTATCCATAAGCTTGGAGAACAGAAGTGAAGGTGGTCTGGGAACTACCTTTCTAGTGAGGTTTGGGGAGGCTATCCTAGGTCTAAGGAATAGAATGAAAGTGCTGATGGAAATGACAGGTGCTTGAAGCCATGCTCAGGAGATCAGGCAAAATTATAAAGGTGGCTTTGAGCAAGAAGTATGGGCTTTGAAGGGGGGGAGGGGAATTTAGTTGCTTTTTTTTCCACTTTCAATTTAAAATTGTATAATATGCAGGAGAAGCCTGTGGCATCCCTCAGTATTACGACAATTTCAGGGATAAGTAGCCTATGTAGGTCTACCCAGTAGTGAACTTGTTAACTTTTTCCTTTAGAGACTGAGAGTATGTGTGGCTCCAGCCGTACAGGAGGTGTGTTTGTCTCTGATCTCCAGGGTCACTCTCTTGAGACCGGTCAGTTGTGACTGGCAGAGTCCGGAGAGGGTCGTCTTCAACAAGATCCTGTGTGTCCCCATGTGTTGCCCCGTTAGGGGAGGCTGATCACCCCAGTGTAGTTGCTTTTGTTGAACTGCTCCTGATGCCATGGTGATGGGAGCATTACAAATGTCTAATTATGTGGCCTGAAGTTTGATATCCGCCCAGGGCTTTATGAAAGGTTAAGGTAGCATAGCCAGCTGCTGGCTCTCTCTTCTGCACTAGTGTGGCTTCTGATTGCTTCTATCTTAACTTGTGTTTGTAGTATGCAGCAGAGGATGGACTTGTACACACAAATGATCCGGCCAGGACAGTGTCCAAAGAATGGATTTGCATTTAAAGGCCCCAGCAGTTAGACTTCCTTAGAGAAGGTAAGGATAACGAACCCCAGGAGATGGGTTTGGGGGTATCATAATTGCTTGCTTCAGATAACCACGATACTCAGCATAAGTTTTCATTTGCTGCCCTGGGAACATGGCTACTCTTTGCTATGTCCAGAATACCACACTGTAATATGTAGACCTTGGCTGTTAAAGCCATCATTTAAAGGATTTTGCCTATTCCAGTCTCATTATGGGCTGCTGATTTGTGTACTTCCAGGGCTCCCAATGCATGCTACCTCAAGCTTTAATATAAGGATTGAAAGCCTCCAGAAAGCTCCTCAGTCAGTTTTCTCTGAGGAGCAAAGTGCAGAGATGACGTTACTCTCCTAGCAATGCACTAGGACCTGCTGTTGGTTAGGCAGAATGAGCTACTTAAGTAATTACAGAATCTGATTTCTAAACCTCGTGCTGATGTAAAATTGCAGCAATGAAGTAGACTGTGTTTGTATAACCGGCAGTTACTCTCTTGCTTTTGTAAGCTTTCTGATCAGGCCATTTCAGCCTTTCAAGCTTGGTTTACTTGATCTGCTGTATAGGAACAGGCAAAGGGTGAAGTCACCCAGAAAGCATTTGTGCAGAAAAATGCAAGTTGAACTGAAAAGCAGTGTATTGATGGCTGCACCGTGTGCTTTATCATGTGCAGTAGTCTTAGAGGAAGATATAGAAATGTATTTACAAAATTGCTTCTGTAATCTCTAGTCTTTTGAAAATACCTAGTCAAAGAAGTGCTAAGATTCCTTTTATGCCCTTCTTTCCTCTATTCCCTTCTTTGCCTTCCCTTCTGAAAAATAACAACAAAAAATGCAGGTTTTTTAAAATTATTCTTCTCCTCTGACACAAAGGCAGCTTAGCTCAGGGTGTAATCCACTTCTGGGCAAAATCTTCACCTGCAGCCTCACCTTGCTGTCATCTGCTCTGAGTCCTGCTAAGTGAAGTACAGCATGTGTAAGAACAAAAGTGACCATCTTGGCTAGTTGGCCAACGAGCTGGTTTTTGGCTGGGTTGATAGAGCTAAACCCCATCCATGTAACTAATAATCTGAGCCCATAGACACCTAGTAACATCCTGCCCTAAACTATGTTATGTTGCTTCCCACCCACCCATAGCTGTTGTCTACGGTGAGTGCTGCCATGCAGGGACCCAGGTTGGAGAAGCTGATCCAACTGGAAGGATCCGTAGGGAAAACTGTTCATCTTTCAGGCTGTTTTCACCCAATCCAGTTTACCACTTAGCTGTGGGAGCACCTGTATTGGCTCAGAGCAGGCGCTGAGGGATGGCAATGGCATTGCCATGTTGGAATTGATGGTAAAATTCCACTTTGAAAGCTCAAGGGTCATGTGATATTGAATAAAGTCTGGCTTGTCTTAGTGAAACACTGCTCTCTAACAGAAAATGTCATTGAAATGTTGTGTGTGTAAGGTGAAAACTAAAGCTTTTGATCCTTCAGTAAAGATTTGTTATTTTTGAAATGAAAAAATGAAGATTTGCTTTTATCCTGGGGTTCAGTGACCTGCACAACTCTTTCATGCAGATTCCTCCACCGTTTCTGATGTTTTGAACAAACACAGCGAGCCTAGATGGAGATCTTGATGATTTTCCAAGTTTTAAAACTGTTCAAGCCAATTGTGCTCAAGAAAAATCATCAGAACTTTGGAAATCAACAGATGGACCTCTAACTTTACTAAAGTTATTGCACAATTTTCACAAGCATATGCACACAGATCACTAAGCCCTTCACTGAGAGCACAGGTGCTGAAATCACGCACATTCTCAAGGGTTTCTTCTTGGCAAAGTATTAAGCTGCTCTTAACACAGAGATAGTTTAGCCTGAACCTACAATCTCTGATCTACTACATTCTTTGAAACAGCAAAAAATAAAAGTATATTTTTACTGGATTTTTCACACACTTTAAAGGTTTTTTTTTAAGTATTTTAAGATCTCTACTTGTGCATTTGACATTTTTATTAAAAAAAGTTTTCTTGTCTTGTACATATTTGATCTGTTTTGTGCTCAGTATACTTAACATATTCTAATGGGTATATTTTACACAGCATAGAAATAATTAGGAATACAAAATGGATTATCTGAGGGGGGAAAATGCTGTAACTTTGTAAAAATGTAAGTGCAGGATGTTAAATGCTTTGTCTCAGGTTCTTATTTTATACACTCTGTATATACTCAGGTATTTAATTTTTAAATGTGTCACAGGAGTAGACATTTTCAAACTTTGATCACACTACCCAGTCCAGTGAGAAATCCAGTTAACCTTTCTTGTGTCATATTATTTTTGTTTCCACTTCCTGCTCTATTCACCCTGCTTGGTGTTTAACAATATCATATTTAAGAGAAGGAATTGGGATCTGCTGTAAGACCCCACCACCTAGTCTACTTTAAGGGAGGGTCAGGCAGGGGCAGTTGTTTGAGTTTGGTCTCTCTGAACTACAGGATGTATGCTTTGACCATGTCACTCTTAGCAAAGAAATCAGATGATGTGCATGCTCTTACTTAAATAACTGATGTCTTTCAGCAGTCTGTGCTTTCCCTGCCTGCCCTGGGACTGGACCTCAGTTAAGGGTTAGAGCACAGGCTCTACTTTCCATAGCAACTGTATTCTTTACTCTTTATTTGTACCAAAGAAAGGGGGGTGGGGGAAAAGAAACCCTGAAATAAAGAGGGGTGAGGCACAAAGTGGAAAATGGGGTAGGTTCTCTGGCATGTTCAAAATAAATGTTACAGAACTGAGCCTTGCAAGCTGATCTGTTCTTGACATTGGCTACAAGCAACCCTTCTCGGCTGCAAGTTAGAAACTATCTTCCAAGGGAGAAAGTTACTGCCAAACAAGATAAGGTATTTGGCAAGCCGATCCATCTCCTTATTTAAGAAACACACCAATCCACAGAAATGTACTTGGTTATACTTCTGGAAGTTGATGTAGCAAAGTAGTAATGGGATGGACTCCTCCTTGCTGGTCCAGCTTTGCCTGGAAAACACAGCTGGGCTGGTACCATCCCAAAGCTAACCCCCTCCCTGAGACCAGCACTCAGAGCTGTGTATGTGCTTTATTCCAAGACTCTAAAACACATGGATGGTCCAGGGCATAAAGCCTAGGAGCTGGGACCTGCATCTGCTGGAGCAGCTGAGCTTAGCATCAGGTTCTGCCTCTCTTGTTCTCCCAGATGTGTCTTTTAACCGTGGCTGAAGGGCTGCACCTTTGTGTGCCATTATTTGTGTATCCTCTTGAAAAGAAAGCAACAGGCTTTTGCAGTGTTGCAGCCCAAGAAGGGACTGAATCCACCGATGGCTGCATGAGGGAAATCCGTCACCTCTGTGGTTATCAGACTCAGGGGGCTGCACAGGGGATGCCTAATTTGAGTTCCCAGCAGCTTTGGAGCCTGTTTTGCTCTCTTTTCATCCCTGACTTTTCCCCAAACTCAACAGAAAGAACAGCAAAACTTCAGGACCTAAACTCATGCTAGGGTTCCTGGAGACTCTCAGGAAACCTCCATGGTTAAGACAAAGTTTGTGTGAAGCACTCTGGGTATGGGGTGCTTGCATTCCTCCTATAGCAGTATTTAGTTACCGTGAGATTAAATCCACAATAGTGCCTTGGTATCTATGAAAGTAAGTACAAGGGAAGGGAAAAAAAATGGTGGGGTGGGGAATGGCAAAGTAGGAAAACTCTTTCAGACAAGGCAAGTGATAGCCTGATTTCCATTATCTACTAAAATATTTCCTCTTTAATTTTTTCTCCTTATTTCTTAATTCTTTCCTGTGTACCACCCCCAAGCAACCACCACAGCCACAGTAATCTAAATTTATATTTTCTTTGGGAAAAATGTCACAATTGTAAGAGTCTGAAGGGTTTGACAGGATGTTCTTTCAGATCACTGTTTTGTAAACTTGAGTATATTGAGCAGAATTAATTGATGCAAAATATTTTTAAATAGTAATTCCTTCTCTTTCTGAGAAGATGGTTCTGCCTTTAATTTTGGAGGACAACAATAAATTAATAGTTACACAGAGAGAAAATTAGCCTAAATAAACCACACAGGGAGTGATAGTGGAATAGAGTCTTTGCATATTAACTGCATAGGAACATCCCAACTGTGCAAACACAGATAGGGAATGAGTAGATGGGAAGCAATAAGGTCGAAAAGGTTCAGAAAAATGAATCATAAACTGAATGCAACAATAATTAAATTCTTTTTAAATTAAAAGGCAAACCTCATGTTGCATTGCACAAACTGGCCTTTTGTTTGGGATGCCCTTGAAGTTTTCCAAGTCTTCTATGCAGTGCTGGTAAAACTTTAGCAAAAAGTTACAGCCAACAATTGGCACAGAAATTGCAGAGAGATGTGGACCAACTCCAGAGTGGACATGAAAACAGCTCCCAAGGGACTGCTGAAGGCATTGGGATTGCTTAGTCTGGTGAAAAGGAGGCCGAGGAGAGATATGAGAACAGTATATAAAAGATACAGCTATGAAGAGAAAAAGAATAAATTCTTCTCCTTATGGATGGGAGCAGGAGAGAAGAATGGAGTTACAGACAGGGATTAAGGGAGGCATCAGAACAACCCTTCCCATCCTAACAACATTTAAGTGTTAATCTGACCTGCCTGGGGTGGCTGCTGTCACCACCCCTGCCAATCTTCTGGCACTGGCTGCCCAAGCGCCCATCAGAGATGGCACTGGTATAGCTGATCCCATGTGGACAAACTGTCCTCTTCAGGTCCTCACCAGCCTTGGTTTCTAAGGTGATACCACTTTCTTCTTAGGACCCTGGCCCTGAATTGTATGAAGTTAGATGCACATCCTAATTTATATGATCTGAGTTGGGGTTTGTGTTATTTTTCACAAGCTCTCTCATGTTTTGGATTCTTTGGGTTGTAGTTGTTAAGTTCAGAACTGAATCCTTTATATTCTTTCTCAGTAAGTTGGATACTGAGTAGTATGCTATCCCCCCATCGTAATGGTTGTGTGTTTTAGAAATCAAACAAACTAGAAATGAAGCAATTCCTACAAAAGGGGGAAACATGTGTGTGTTTGGTTTTCTTTTTTGCAAGATTAATTGGGAACTCTTACAGCTTTGGTACCTCTGAATATCTCAGTTACCCTCATTAGGCAGGTTCTCAGCTGGAGGAAATTTTATTTATTTAAGCAGGAAAGCCTGAGACTCCATTGGTAAAGATGAAAGTCCAGTTCCGTGAGGTAACTTTCTCTGAGGTTAAGATTATTGATTGAACTTGAGATGTGAATCTATCACTTGTGTATTCAGATGTGTAAATAATATGTAATATGAAGGTAATAACTGGAATTAATCTGAAAAAGTTGTGAAATATATAGTACACTTTCATGAAGACTATATTTAAAATTATTGTGTTACATGCAGGAAATTCACCTTCTGAACTACAGTTTTAGTAAAACCTGTTTTTAAATCTAATGGTTTTATAAGTGTAAAAAAAAAAAAAAAAAGTGAAAGCATGTTATACCTTCCACTATCCTGGATAATGACAGTCTTGTTTACCCTGATGATAAAAGTATGTCCAGTATTCAGGCTGAACAGAATTCAACCTGTTTCTCTTTTCTTTTTTTTTTTTAACTCAGTCTCAGCAATCATGTTATCTGGTATTTTAGAATTCACACATTAAAAATTCAAAACTGAATATTTATGTACTTTATGTAGTTTTTATAAGACCTTAATGTAAAGGATTTTTTAAAATAAGCTTTTGTGTTGTCACTATGCCAGCCTGCATGGCATGATGTTATGTTCTTTAACTAGGAACATTGCAATCTTTTTCTTGTTTTAAAACAATTAAAAAAATAATAATTCTATCCCAATTTGTTTTCTATTAAAATAACGCCCCATGTTTAGGGTAGGAGTTTTCTAAGCTTAAAGGAATTTCTAAAAATTCCCCGCTTAAATTTTTATTTTTCTATTTGCACTTTCACAAGACAAGGGATAATCTCACTATAACATCCCAGAACAGCAAAAACTGTAAGCAGGTGTTGGGAAAGGCTGGTTTCTGCACCCCCTGCGTGCAGCTATGGAGAGCTCACTGCTGTGCTATTTTGCCATGCCTGAAATTTCTCACCCTGAGTTTCCTACCATGCATCCTGAGCCATCAAAGCCAAACAATTTTTAAACTATCAAATACTTTAAATCTTTAGTTTGTGGGTTTTGGAAGTTTTCTTTTCAAAGATTGTAAGCAGAAAATAAGTATCCGTTGATGAAGGTAACTTGCAAACGTATCCCCCAAGTCTGTGACCGTGAAGGGGTCACATAATTAGTAACTCGCCAACCAAAGCTGTGTATATCCTGGTGTCTGAATTGCAGCAGTGCTGTTCTCTAAAGACACCTTGTTTTTCAGGGTGCTTTTATCACTGCCAACAGCCTCGAACGCTAGGTTTGATGTACTTTGGGATGTACAAGTGGTGAGATCCTAAAAGCAATGCTGCCAGAAAGCAGCACATTGCAATGAAAAATCCTTGCACCACTTTTTTTTTTGTTGGTGTTTTTTTTTTTGTTGTTGTTGTTTAACACTTTCAGCAAGAGACCTTGTTAAAATGCAGAGCTGGTACAAACTGACCAAAAGAAGAAGAGAGAGAAGACTCCAACCCCTCCTGTAAAGAAGCGCTGTGGGGTGGGGGGACTGAGGGTGACGATGCCCTCTCCCCCTCTGCCACCCACTTTCCTGAGTACGGACTTTCTGCCTTTTTTTCACACTCCCACCCATCTCTATGGACCTGCTCTTTCTCTGAGGTCACCTCCTTGGCCTCTCTGGATCTGGGGAGGGGGCAGAGCCGGGCTGTGCCCCTCACGGGGGGAGAAGGGCTGGCAGGGGGGCAGCGCTGGAGGGGAGGGAAGGAGGTGAAAGGCGCAGTACGGAGACCCTAAGCACCCCAGAAAAGAGGGCGGTGAGGGGAGGGCACAGCCTGCTCCCCACTCCCCAGAGTCCCCCATCCAGCCCCTGTCCCTCTCCGGTCCCACGCCGCCAGGAAGGAGCCGGTGTGTTTGCCAGGCTTGCCACCGCCTCAAAGCAACCGGTTATTTCAGCATGTGCTCAGATGGGCACGTTGGGCTGGTGGATACACACCTAGACTCCTTTTTTGTTGTTGTTTAATCGTTAATCACTTGAATGGAGATGTAAACAGCCGCTCTCGCCCGCATCCTCACCGCAAAGGCAGCCGAGCGATCCTTTTACACACTGCAGGTCAAAGACAGGCTCCTTGGCAAACCAGCCCGGGCAGCCAGAGCGAGCGGAAGCGAGATGAGCTTGCTTTCGTCCACCTTTGTTGTCTCTGCCCTGCTGATGGAAGGTTGTGCTGTGCTAAATTAGAAACAAAGAAAAAAAAAAACTTGTTTTCATGGCATAAATAGAGAGTGGTGTTAAAAAAAAAAGTTCTCCTGTGGCTCTTGCATGTCGTGTGGCAGTTACTTGGCTTAGTACCTGCATCTCCCCAGGGGATGGGTAATCCTGGTCTGCTGCGGGAGCCCCTGTGATGAGACACCTCAGGAACATCGGAGCAAAGCCCGCAGACGGGACACACGGCCAAAGCCCTGGCTACAGAACTGAGCTAGAAAACAGCAGGAGAAGCACCGTGGCCGTGCTGCGAAAACCTATTAAACATCATCCCCACCACTTCAGTTACTGCTGTGAGAGATGTGGCTGCATGTGTCAGCCTGGTTGGGCTTGAGGGACAGGACCAATCTAGTGGCCACAGCTGAGCCCCGTAAACTCCAGCAAAGTGTACCCTGACTGGCTCTGACTGCCTATGGGATGTCTGAAACACAGAAATATCATACCCAAGGAAGGGTCTGGAGACCCTAACTTTGTTTTGTTTTTTTTTCAACTTTATCACTCCAGTTAATGAAAGATATCACTTCTACCTACAAGGTATGCATGCCCCTGGTCATACTGAGTGGCCATGATTTCATAGCATGAGAGCAGCCCCAACCAAAAATCCCTTCCTCCTCCCATGGTTGCACCCAGCCCTGTGACACCACACACCACCCTGGGTCCTGGGCATGCCTCTGAGGGTCCAGGGGTATTCTTTAGCACAGAGAAACAACAGAGTTATTTAACCACTGTAATAGTTCCCTATTACTGATCACAGTTCGGAGCTGGATCAACAGCAGTGGCTGCACAGCCAGGAACGAGCAGGGAATTGCAGCAGCACCTCCATCAACACTGAGCTGTCACTAGAGCATCACAGGATCCCAGGTAATGAAACACCCTGAAAAGACCTAGGCAAAATGTAGGGAAGGCCAGCTGGAGGCACGTTGCTCTGCTCTCGTGCTGATGATAGCACATTGCATCGCCCCACGCTCACACGAGGCTTCCCAAGACAGGCGGGTGGGTGGCAGCAGTTTTTCCCACTCAGACTCATTGCACCGCAGAACAGAAACCAAACGCAGGAGTGGTTTGGACCACAATGGCTATCAACAACTAATCTTGTACTGATTTTTGAGCCTGACTGGTGATAAAAGAGCGGTCATGGACTCACCACAGTCATGGAGCCTGGCATGGGAGTCTTGAAGCCCTGCTGTGAATTACTGCTGGAGCCTGGGGGGGTTTGGGCAGCGGCTGAGGCTGTGCCAGCCCCACTGCGGCTGGATCCCCAATGGGGAGGGAAAGGGGTCCTCTCTCACATGGCTGCAGTCACATTTAGGTGCACTTAGCAGCGAGAGCCCTTCGTGATAACATGGGAATTAAGTAAGAATGCACAGAAATGAGTGCAGAGCAAATTAAAGATGGCCTAGATTAATCAGCAAGCTTGGGTTGCTTTCTGGAGGGCTGTTACACATTGGGAACTGTAGAGAGAATCTATCCATCCCTGTATAAAGAAGCACCAGCAGCAAAAATGAGATTTTGTGAGTGTTTGCTCTGCGATCTCTAATGTCAAACCCCAATGTCCTGTATCCATCCAGGCAGGTGGGCAGTTGCACGGGCTGCTGTGATCTTGGGGGCTGCTGTGCTCCATCCTGTCAGCCTCCAGTCTGGCTCTGTCCATGCTGTCTGTCTGTCCCTCCACCTGCTCCTCTGACTATCAGGAACCGGGGCAGTACCCCTGGCCCTGCTTTGCTTCCAGTCTCAGCCCCTCTGCCAAAGCTAGCATGAGGTTATAGAGGAAGCTGTCTGTGCCGCCAGCTCCCCAGCCGTCAGATCCGCCGGCTGTCAGTGGGCAGTGGCAGCGGCCAGTATGTGTGCACAGCAGCACTTCGCCTGCATTTCTTAGGAGGCTGCTGTGTAACTTGGGGTGCAAGATACATGTCAAATGAAGAACAAAGAAGTCCCTTTATTAAAAAATTTCTGCCTGCGGGGTGAAGAGGGAAGGTACATGGAATAAATGTCTCTTATAAGCAATTGTACGTAACCACAAAGTTATGGAGTGACAACATCTCTAGAGCACCCCGCTACTAGGGAGCCGTTCCTGGTTAAAAGACCCTTGTCACTAATACAAATCTTGGATGAGCTATTTTTACTAACCAACATCTCAGATTGAAAATATGGTTACAACCAGATGGAAAAAGCTAGTAAGATAGATAGAGCTGATAGATGGGCTTTAACACTTGATTCTTTTTCATGCAGCAACTGCAAAAATAGTACGATGGAATCACACATTCATTATTTTTCTCTGACTTCAGATATAAAGTATCCTGTGTTGGAGGAGACTGCACCCAAAGTCTTAAACCCAGCCTGGTCTCCGCAGCAGCCTCAGGCAGGCTGGGTCTCCATTCTATGCATGGTCACCAATTGCTGCTGCTCTGCAGGTTCAGTAATGCCCTTACCGGTGCCTGGTGAAGGCTTCTGACTGTGTGGGTACCCTGGGGTACGGCTGTGCAGGTACCCTGGGTATGGCTGTATGACCCTGGGAGCCCACGAGCTGCAGGGGCTCATGGCCAGCTACGCTGCGGGGGCTTCACACATCGTTGCTGTGTGTCCCCCACCCACCCACAAGCACGATCAAAAAAGGGCAGTAAGAGCATATCTGAGGTCATTCCTCAGATCTTCGTTCTTTGTGACAAGGGCAAAGTAGTGTTTGGAAAGAGCTGGGGGCTTCTGGCACGGCCACCCCATCTCCACGGGCAGCAGCCTGCCCAGCACTGCATGGCAAGCAGAAAAACACTACTTGGAAACAAGCTCTTGGCCACAACGGGTTTGAAATAAACACCACTTCTGCTCTATTGTGCAGGTGATTTTCTCCCCCTCCCAACTCGTTATAAAACCCGTGAGCTGTGACCAGCTTTATGGATGCTACAGGCGAGTAATTGTCCCATTGAAATGTTCTGGATGAAGCGCAGTGAGACCTGGCATCGCCTCCGCCAGCTGAGGCTGTGGCTGCAGAGCACGCTGTCCAGCCTGGGAAGACGGAGGCTAGTGGGAGGAAATAAAAAAAGGGCAGTGTCTTCCAAATCTGTCTCTGTATGTGCTCTGGGATGAATGTGTAGTGGCTGAATGAGGGAAGGAAATTTCTGGTTTAATTACATGAGCAGACTGAGCAACCAGATGCTTCAATGAAGAATAAAGAAGAGCTGCCGCTTCTCCAGGACAAAACTTGGGTGCTGGGAGCTGGTTCACAGCCAGGCCACTCCTCTGCTTCTGCCTTTGGGTAAAGCACTCTATTGTCCCTTTGCACATAGGTGACTTGGGCTGATGCTGGTGGTGATCGTACCCTTGCACCGGAGGGGAAACCGAGCTCCCCTTGACGGCAGACGCTGGCTCTCCCCGCAGTGCTCACCAGGATCACCTCACAAATCCCATACGAGTGATGCACAACATGCTTTGGGTACTGACAGATTTACAGAAAGCTGCTTAAGGTGGAAGGCAGCTGCACAGCGGCACTCGCACATCCTTATTTTGCTGGCTTCAACTCAACTGAACTAGTAAGACGAAAGCCACTTTAAAAGCGCCTCGCAGATTACCTTCTCCAAGAGCTTCTTAAAAGCTCACACAATGAAAGTGCATTTGAGCTAAAAATATGGCATCAGTCATGACAGCATATAATAGCTGTAACGTTTAACCCAGGAGGAATCGGCTCTGTTAAGCCTATCACTTTACAACCACTGGCACCTGGGAATAGTGTCTGTGTTTCTGGGTCACTCTTTCAGATCCCAGTTTGTCAGGCTAAAAGGGACTGAACCTCTTCTACCTAAAACCTAACGGCCCTCTGTATTGTGCACTCTAGCAAAACTAATGACCAGCAATGATGCGACAAAAATAATGAGGGCAGCTGGTGAGGGAGCTGATGCCTGTGATTTAATTCATCCTGAAATCAGTCTCAGGCACCTCATTTCAGTGCAACTTGTGTGCTATGGAAATGTTTCTGCTGTTGAGCCATTTCTGCCGTTTCAAGCCTGACAGTGGTCACAGCCCCCTCACCCTGTCCTGCCCAGCTTCCCCAGTCCCACCCGTGGAGGGTGAAAGGCTCTCTGGGAGTGGTGTCAGAGCCACGCTTGGGCTCAGGGCACTTGAGTTTCACCTTATGCTTTGCCAGCCAAGTCGTCTGACTTCTCTTGGGTTTAGCACAAGATGGCTAATGAGCATTATCTGTAAGGGAGGGAAAGTACAAACAGCTTTTATCTCTGCAAAGCCAGGCAGTGCATCCCCCCACTAGCTTGGAGTCCACCACATCTATCTAAGTGCTTGAAAACCACCAGCCCCTTATCTGCAAAACCTCTTGCAACAGAGAGACTTGACATATCTCGTTTTCTGGCTCTGAAGACAAAGGCTGAGGCTTAGGGCCACACTTTAAAGTTTCGTTTTGCCAATCGGGAGTTTGCAGGGCTTGGTGCGTACCATTGCCAGCCAAACAGCCACGCCAGTGGGACTGCTGTCATCACAAAAGTGAAACCTATTTAAACTGCTGTCCTGCTATCGAGTATCCCAGTCCCGATACAGCCGGGGAAAAGCAGGTAGTCAGTTCAAGGGCTAGTGCTGTTTGCTTGATAAATATTGATGGTGTGGAGCAACTGCAACACTGCAAAATGTCCTTAAAAATGTTCAGAGGATGAAAATTGGTGGCACTGTTGTGATTTTGAAGCTCAAATAATAAATGATTCAACAACTGTACAGTTACCATGGGGATGAATTCTCATTGAGCCTAAAATTACCAAGCTGCTGACAAGGACCTATTTTTAGTATCAGCAGATATCTATCTTTAAAAACATCAGCACAAACCTACTACTGCGTGTTTGTGTACGCATGCCTGCTCGCCTGTAATTGAGTTTTCTGATGCTAATAACAAAAGCAAAAATAAGTAAATGTCTGATCGCTATGACAGACGATGCAGCAATTTAGGCTGGGGGTGGTAAGTGGAAGTTGCAATTAATACCTGATAAATAAAGCATGCAAAGTGGCCAGATTGCCAGTATGTAACTGAACTAGTAAGCAGAGCCCTATCATTACCATCAGCTACCGTGCTACAGTAATGGAGTGTCTATTTTCGGTGCCTGTGAGTATCTAATGGGAAGCGCCCGTCTGCACTGTCACAGCCCCATGACACGGGAAAACAGAGGCTCAAAGCTGACACAAGCTCCTGGCACAGATCCTGAATCTCTGCACTGGAAGACTGAGTTTGTCAGCACTCTCCCTCTATTTCACACTTGAGGGAGGTGCAAGGATAACCCCCCAAGAAAGCACACAGATTAGGCAAGGTGTTAATACATCCCCAGCAATGACATAACAGCAGCCAGTATCGGTGCCAAGTCGTGGAGCCCTTGCTAACTGCCGACCAACTCGTCCCATCCACGCTGACTCACCGCACCGTCAGCAGTGCAAACTGTGCTCCCAGTTTCAGAAAGGTGAAGGCCCCTGCACCGCTGACTTTCACTGGGTTTTTCTCCTTAACTCTAACAGGAACAGGCTGGAGACACCTCTTTTTTACAGCCTAATTTTGCTGAGGGGGAGGCCAGAGGGTGGCTCTAAAGACATCTCATTTGGTGATAAAAGCATTGGTTTGGTTTTGCCAAACACGTAGCTGGACAGGCACATCTCTGCATGTCTCTTGGCATGCTAGTGCAGTACATGCACATGCAAACGGTGTTTGCTAGCAAACCAGCCAAGCAAAAATCAAAAGCAGTACATTACAGTTGGGCAGAATAATAGAGCGTTACAAGAGACAGTTCAGCAGTTTTGTTCAAAAACTAAACAAGCTCTTTGAGTTTCTGAAAGGCAGAGATGGATACAGCAGAGAGGACTGCAGTGGTTCATAGCATACAGTAGCGCTCCTCGCCTGCACTGCCGCGTGAGGCGCCGGTCATGCCTCCCACCGAGAGCAACGGGAAAATAATGACATTTCAGATAAGAGAGAGAGAGGAAGAATTAAGGATCAAGAAAAGCCCTTGTGCCAAGACACATTTGAAAAAAACCTGTGAGTGATCTTCTATCCCACAGTAAATTATGTAAAAGGGTCTGATTAAACCATCCATCATTTCCCATTTTTGATATTTAATTAGGAAAAAAGTGTTAGTTCCTCAGAGTTGGCTTTTTGAGATGTGTTGGCGATATATGCTCTGCTCGTGGAGCATACGTGTCTGTTACAAACGGCTGACTCTGCTAAGAAATACCATCGTGTTCTGCCACTGTAGAAAACTCTCCCCTTTTTTTAAAAAAAAAATAATTGATCTTCTATAATTTGGGGCTTGGGGGGAGTTTTGTTTGACTCCAAAGCTGTCCCTGTGGAAGCCAGCCAATCAGTATTCCAGGTGAGGTTCAGAAAGACTGAACAACTTGGCCACACTACTGAAGATTAAACTGAGAGCTTCGGGAGATCTGGATAGCTGCACTGCCTGGGCTGGCCCTGCCCTGTTAAGATCATACATGTGGGCTGTCATCTGAATTTCCTAATACCCTAGCTAAAAGAACAGGATGGTATGCACTGGGGACCAGAGGCATACGGAGCACACAGACATGTCTGAGACATGGTCTCAGGCTTGTGGCTTATCTGAAGCAAAGGATGTGAATTTAATTTTGTAGCAAACAGAAACTTGACCTCGTATTCAATTTCCAGTTTGAACAATCAAAATTTGAGGTTTTTTGTCATCCAGGCACAGTGACCTGAAATCCCCAACATGAGCACCGGACTAGAACATTTTCTGAGAAGTGATGGTTCACAGCAAACTGCTTCCTGATGTGGAGGGTGTTGTCAGCTCTTGTCAAGTCCCAAAGCAGTAGGTTTACCAAGACAAGAGCTGCCATTATGAACACAATCCTAAGAGCAAAAGAGATGGGATCCTTCAAATCTGGGAAAGGGCTTTTTTTCTTGCTCTCTTAGGAATAACCCTTACCCTTGGGCACAAATTAACATTGCAATAGTTTGTTCCCTTTTGAGTCCAAAGGTAACAACAGATGATTCAGATGTGAGGGGAAAGTAAGAATGCCTGGACCATGAGGATGACATCTGGTCCTCTCTATCTGCCTTTTCTAGTGGTGGAGGAAAAGGTGCACGTCTGCCTGAGCAGTATCAGCTGAGCAGTGGATGTCCTCCCTGCTGTAGATAGGCAACTGGTGGCTGGGGAAAGGCTGTTATTGCTTTTGAGCCCCCACAGATCTCAGTGAGAAAGGGCAGGATCTGGATCTATAAGAAACCGAGGGCAATGGTCTTGTCAACCATGGGACCCTAAATGAGAGTAGTACTCAAGGTGAATCTGGGTGAGTGAAGCTACCGCAGGAAAAAGTCTTGAAATTATATGCTTACTAAGGGGCTACATTCATTTAGCCTGGATTCCTTATGCCCAGCTGAGATTTAGGAAAATGCTGGGTCAATTCCGTGCACTGCATTGGAATGGAGTATTTTTTTGCAAGTGGTTGTGCCAGCTTCGTAGGATCAGAGGATAATTCAGGCCAGAAGGATCTCAAGAGGTCTCTAGCCCAACCATCTGTCCAAAGCAGGGACAGCTCTGAGGTCAGACCATGTTGCTCAGCGTTTTATCCAGTCTGATCTTAAAAACCACCAAGGATGGAGACTGCAGCCTCTGGGCAACCTGTTCCAGTGCCTGACTGTCCTCACAGGGAAGAGGTTTGTTCTTATATCCAGGATATAAGGATGTGGTAAATTATTTAGTCAGCTTCTCTGTGCCGCAGAAACATCATCAAACACAGTGAGAGTGCTAACAGCTGAGTAACAGCAGTTATTCAAGGGAAGGTGTTGATGCCAGGATCACCCAGGGCCACGAATCTCAGCTGTGAGACTCCCAGTACCACATGCAGAACTGCAAAGCTAGCCCATGCTGATAACATAAGCGCTGAGGTCTTTGGTATTAACTACAGTTTTGTCATCATTGCTGAATGTATAGTCAGAAGAACAGCAAGGCAATAATAGATCCCATTGGTAGTTTATTCTGCTCACTGTGATATGGGTTAAAGTGAAGCAGCAACTAACTTACTTAAACAAACAAACAAAAAAAAGGTAATTTGAAGAGGAAGGTGCAACTGCTACAACTTCACTGCTTTCAGAATCACAAGCTTTGAATTAACCAGGGAGTCAATAACCAGGCAGGTTCTGTTTTATAGCCACAGCTATGGAAACAAGACGTGGGCAGTGCTGTGTTCCCCCTTCTCTCTAGGGCAGATGGAGGAGGCGGAGGCTTTTATGTGCAGCATTAGACAAAAGATTCAGATCTCAAGTGCTGGGGTGTCAAGGAGTACCGATGCAGAAATAAATAAGGTCAAGCCCCCAAATTATGTCTATCCTGCCAGTGCAGACCCCAAGTCCTGGAGGCAATTGGTGTCAGGAAAAGGGCAAAATCCCAGCGAGCCCCAGGCAGGTGCAGAATCCAAGAGCGCACCAGCACAGAAGGAGAGCTGGGTCAGTGCTGCCCATGGGCAGTGTCCACACGCCAGCACCCGTTTATAGATAGACAGGGGAAGCTGCCTGAGCCTTAGTTTTCTCTGCCATGCTATTGTTTTTCCTTATCAGGAAGCTTGTTTCTACCTACAGGTCTCCAGATGAGTCTCTAACAGTCTTCCCTCTCATGATGGGGCTCCATAATCTGCTCTCAAAGCTTTAGTAATCACCCTCTCGAAGAGTCAGTAAGAACAACTGAGGCTTATGCACACTTCTGGGTTTCAGTGCAGACCCTTCGGGCTAGAGTGTCTGAAACCACTTTGTCCCCAGAGATCTTCACATCCTTTTGTTGGTTTAAATCTCACCTCTTTGAGGAGTGTTTTCTCTTGCTCATCCTCTGTTTCTCCTCCTGGTCAGCTCTAACATTTCCTGAGGAGTCTCTTCTGATGGAGCCCGACTGTCAGTCCCACGCTCCTCTCTGGAGGCAGCTTCCCCAGGCAACATCTTTTTTTTCAGCTCTCAGCATTACACCCGGCTCTCTGCTTCTCACAAAGGGAACCTTGGTCCCCTGACCACCCTGACCACTCTCCCACCACTCTCCGCAGAAGCCAGCTTTGTATGCAAGCATACATGAGCCAACTGACCACAGCAGGTCGGCTCTTCTGGCTCTGAAAGCACTGGAGCATCCATATCATCATGCACAGATATCAAGAAAATCAACTGTAACCATGACTAAAGCTCCAAAAACCCAACAGTATGGAAGGGACAGCAAGTGACATAACCAAGAGGAAGCCAGACTGACAGACATCAGGATGAGAACTGCTGAGGCTCTTCCACCATGCAGCAGCTGGTATGAAGCAGCTGACCAGCATCCAAGATATTGAGCTACCTAGAGCTCAGGTCTTACCCAATATGACAATCCCTAGAGTTTTAAAGATTTAATTATGTGGGACTGTCATTTATGAAGGATCACCATTGGTATCAATGCATTAATTTCCTCTGCTGAGTCACAGGAATTCAAATAAATTGGACTGAAGTACTTGCGAAGTTGAAATTGCCCACTGAAAATCTTTGCTCTTTCTATTTAGTTTTAACATTCAAGTTAAGTTCCCCTCTCCAACTTAAAACCTTCTAAAGTTTGTGGACTTAAAAGTAGCGCCTCCTGGATAACACAGTTTCAACTTCTAGGTGTCTGTGCTTGTTGTACTTAAAGGTGAAGATCAGTTTGTAATATTAGTTCCCCAAGCAGATACCATCTGAAACCATTAAATGTTTTTTCACAATTAGATTTTGAGCTGAATTTTTATTTTCTTTCTTTTTCCTCCTCACCCTGAAGGAAAACTTTTCTCACTCTAGAAAATCTGAGAAACACTTCCACTCTTGTGAATGACAAAATAATTGAGACGTTTAATAACAGATAAGTTAAAGCCATTGCGATCCTAAGGCAGATCTGTATCATGCTGGCTGCAAATTTCAATGCACTCCTGCATGAAGACACCCTTGAAAGAGTTATTCAGCATCAATATATACCTGACAATAAGGATTTTTGGTTTGTTTATGAAGAAGCAGGTGAACCAAAACCTATTTGAAATTCTATTTCTTACAATAATTTGGTAGTTCTGATAGGGTCTGATCTGCTTTTACTAAGATAAGATCTGTTCAGGAACAGCTATCAAGGCAATGCACACACAGGACATACGCCGCATTGCACTAAAAATACATTTGCCTTAACTTTGACAATGAGACAGAAAGCACAATGGTATTCTTCCATAATTTTTTGTGTATTCTAAAATTTTTCCTAAAAATTTAAATCTAACTAATAGCACAGGTCTGTTGTGTAGGACTATCTTTTATTCTTAGTGCCAATAAACCATCTGGTCGTTTGACCCTGTGCACAAGTGCTGTTTCAGCCGCTCACGTGTGACCCCGTGCTTGTGTGTGCACACACACAGAGCCATGCTTCGCGTGTTTGCTCTGGAGCCCCAGAGCATCTCTGTCTACAGCAGGCTGGAGAACAGGATCAACACAAACCAAACGTGCTAGGAAAGGGTCTCCAGCAAAATAACAGGAAAAGTGAAAAATGGGGCTGTGGATCACTTCCAAATCCCTCCTAAGGTAGGCAATTTGACTTTCAGAGGTGCTTGACATCTGCAGCCTCTCTTAAAGGAAAACAGAAAAAAAGGCGGGGGGGAGAAGAACAGATCTGTACAGATGCAGAGATGGGAATTTCTATCTCTTATTTCCATTCTGCTACCAGTCCGGCACACTCCAGGCTGACATACTCCCTTCTTATGGGAATAAGATTTCCATGTCCTGTGACCCAGGATCCAGCCACTGTTCAGGACAGAGCTGAAAGCAGCCAAGGAAGTTTGCATTGGCGGCCTTGGAGGAAAGCAGCTGTCAAAGCAGCCTGGTGGAAGCTAACAGAAGAGAAGAGCAGCAAGATGAAAAATAGAAATATCTGCTCTTTTACCTTCCAAAACAATGTACAGGTGAGACAGCACATTGGTGGGGCATACCTGTGCACTGACTGACAGGTATTGCCAGAAGAGTGACTGCTAATGCTACCTGCTAACAACAGGAGAGGATTAGATATCCCCCTCATATTCCATCTTTCAGGAGAAGCTAGGGATGTACGGACACACATTGCAACAGGAGAGGATTAGATATCCCCCTCATTTTCCATCTTTCAGGAGAAGCTGGGGATGTACGGACACACATTCAGTCACCTGCTTCAGCACTGCTTGGTTTCCTGTGGTTTCCTTACTAGTCTTGTAAAAATGAAAAGACATCGCAACGTGTATTTGAGAACATTAACAACCTGAATTTGCACCTTAAGTTAGAGCCCATGCTTCCATAGACTTAAGCCTTGAAACTAGGACAGTTGTGAGACAGGTAGAATAAGCCCCTTGTGGGAAAATGCTTAGAGCAGCAAATATTAAGCCAGCCAGGATCCATTTCCTCTAATTAAAACATTTTCATCCTGGTGCTGTTTCATCACATACCACCAAATGAAAAATGTATTTCTTTAATTCAGTGTTGTTCCTAAAAGCGATCTCATTGAGCTGGAGGACTACAGCCTCTCTGGACTGTAAAATCAATCGGAGCCCACCTTCTGAGGGGCAGCTGATGGCACAAGCCTCACAGCACACTGCGGAGCAGCAAAGTTCCTCTGATGAGGACTGACAGTACCTACATGGCAGGAAAATGAAAGCAGGTCTATTTATTCTCTAACTTACCGCTTGGCTTCCAAGTGTAAAAGCTCCAGCAGGATGGGGGTATTTTTCTAGCTTTACAGTTGTTCCTGCTACAAAACCTGTACTTGGGGTTGGAATTGAATATATTAAACTTCTTTGTATAGCTCAGGATCTTACAGCCTTTCTTTAGCACCTCTTCATGAAAATCCCACCAAGTCAGTGACACAGTCCCACCAACGGGACACAGACGAGGTGTTTTTACAATTTCTTTCAATTGCTGATGTCCCAGTGCCTACAGCGACAAAGAGCACCCTTAGCTGGCTGTATTACTTTACCAGACACCACCAGATTAGATCATGGGAAGCAAAAATAATACAATTTAGATACAGGATATTGCATAAGGAACAGCTAATGCTGCGTGCCTCTGAATTTATGGTGCCTGATTTCCTGCAGCTTCCTCTGTTGTGGAGTCTGCAGTGTCTACTAGTGCAGCCTGGGCACACTGCAGCCTTCCTCTCTGTAAGGGCACCAATTCCTTCTTCTCTAGCGGCTGCCCTTTGCCATGGAAATTGCAGAATGGCAGTTCTGCAGCTTTGACAAAGGTGGTGGAGGTTAGTCACAAAGCTAAAGCATCATTTTTGGAAGAAAAAAAGCGAACCAACCTCATGGACTCAGGAAATGAGTTTGCCGACGTCATTTTTGTGTTGCTGCAAAGGCATTTATGTAGTTATGGTAGCACATTGAGTGGTGTTTTCCAGCTACTTCTAAAAAAAAACACAGGAGGAAATTCCCATACAAGTCGAGAGGAATTTTTCTGTTAACTTCATCTGTTCATTTCACTGCAGCTAGGATTTCACCTCTGATTTCTGCCCTATGTTGTACAAACTGAAGATGAAAGGCAGTTGTAACTTGGCCTCCAACTCATACACCGCAAGGTTTATAAGAAGTAAAACAGACCTTGGCTACCAAGAAGCGACTGAGCTACAATATTTGAAACCAAATGAACAATTAAGTCAAAAGTACCTACCAAAAAGCAACCGAGGAGAACAAAGCTACTTAATATCTGGGAAGAGCAATACGATACGTACAAAAGACATGTAAAAGTGAAAGATTAGAACCACAAACTGAAAATAATGGCATGGTAAGGGCAGAATGCAGGGTGAGGAGAGGAAAATTGTGAGGCCGGGAACTAGGAGGGAATGTGGGATGTACTTTAGATGGAGATGGAGATGGAGAAGCCACCAACACTGGAACTGGCCCTGGTTGGCCAGACCTCACGTTGTGCATTACCCAGCCTACATCCTTCTTCTCCCTTATGTCTTCCATGAGATGCACTTGCAATTTTCTTTAAAACCTGATTTTAGGACTTAGGCCAGAGTCTCTACTTTCCTACCATGTTTATTATGCCGACTACTATACCAACATAATTTCTACAGTAGCCTCGAAGTGCTGGTGCAATACACAATAGTAAGCTAAATGGAGACAGGGGACACAGGGGGAATAACAGACAACAATCATTCTACCTGACGGACTTCTAGCTGAACTGTGTTACTTTCAAGAGCTCAGGGAACGTGAGAGTAGAAAGAGCAAGATCTAACGGGGGTGAGAAGCTGAGTGTTGGGCAAGGGGTCAGGAAAACATTTGTTCAGTCATACAGAGAAAACTCCGGAGGAGTTAAACTGCAACACAGACTACGAATGAAAAAGCTGTGGCCGCCTCGTGCCATGCTAATCCAGCACCACAGAGAGGCGCACTGAAAGCTGAGATGGTGAGTCTTTTGTGCATTCGTTTACAAAATTCTTTAAAATCAAGTTTTCCCCCAAAATGTAGCCCCCTGTAAATATAACGAAAATAAACTTCTCCAATGCACTGCAATATCACTTGTTACAAATATCTAAATGACTTATTTTTGATCCTACAGCTCATGTGATCCACTGCAAAATCTTGAACAATTTTTTTTCCTCACAAGATGGAAAAAAAAGATAAAGTCTAGCTAAATGCCCATTATGAAAATATAATTTTATTCTAAATTTAAAGCTGAAGTAAACTATATTGTCACTTACAAACGGAAATAGTCCAAGCATACCATAAAGGCCAAATGTTGCATGTACCCAAATTTGCTTTCTGCTTCTCTAGAAACAACAACTGATATCTGAGGACCAACATGAGCTAAATGTATGAAATAAACCCTACCTCTAAAACAGGTATTTAAAGCTTACAAAAACGTTCACTTTACTGTTCAACCCTGTTTGGGAAACAAAGTAGACGGTGACTTTTATATGAAAGTTCCTTTCTGTTTATATGCCCGCACAGCGTAGCACAAGGCAATATTTGAAAAAGAATTTGCAATGAATCAATGGAAACCTTCTGGCAATATTTCAATTGGTCCAACATCTTGTAAAACTTGGCTTCCAAAACCAAAATAAGCCACATTCGCTCCGTTCCCTTATGAAGAAGTGACATATGCTCTATTTTGAAGAAGATAATTTTAAAGACTTATAAGGAAGATGTGACGATAAAGGTTGCTGGCATGAGCTCAGGACATTCACGTTAGGAGCGATGAGGACACACTGGTGAGTTATGCAAGTCATCTGAAACAAGTGCCAAAATTCCTTTTACCAAATCATCACACACTCTACATAACACTTAGCTCACTATAACCCTTTTCATATATACATCTTCCAGCCTCGCACAAAGGAGAAAGTAAAAGCTATTTTAGAAGTAATTTAGGAAGCTTAAAAACCAGCCAGTCACTGTGAAATTTATTAGCATCTTTTCTAAGCCTCCTTCAACTGCCAGTTTATTGAAAGGTGTTATTCTAGTAAAATCCTTAAAAGGAATGTCTCGAGGCTTTCAATGACTACAAAGGACACTTGTAAAGTTAGCTGTTCTCATTAGTATACAGAGGCTAGGATTTGGGGAGGGGGGAGTTTTTTGGGATTTGGGGAGGGGTGAAAGAGTGGGGGGAAGGGGATGCAGAATTGATGCATAATTATCAGTGGCAAAAAAATCAAGCCAGCCATGCCAGCTTTCAGAATTTCAGCTGACAGCCGTACATATACTTTTAACCGTAGTTGTGTAACAACTCGGGCTCCATCAGCTAGGCTCGATTTTTAGCTTGTTTCCTACACCTCTTATCTCTTAAAGATCACTAAACTACTCATCCTAGGGTTCAAATTCAGCATCAGCACAGCAAGTACCCATCATCTGCCTGAGCATCTAAAGGACAAATACAAGAAAAACTAGTTTTTTAGTTGCTGGCTAGTGGTTACGTTCAAAGCTAAGATTTCTTTTTACATTCTATTAAACTTTTTTCCTGGATTAAGAAAGAAATAATAAAATTTCAAATTAAAAATAATTTGAAGTGAGGACAACCTACACATTACATTATTGTGTTAGAGGATAAGAACTAGCGGCAGATCCGAATCCTTTCCAAGTTGTGCAAAATGCCACAAAAGCAGCGTAAGTTATGAGAAAAAGGACTTCAGATGTTAGTAATTAAGGTTCTAAAATGCGTTGAACTTCTTCCTTTGCATTTTACATGCTTTGATATGGAAAAACTGCATTCTACTTATAAATTAATCAAGATAAAGCTAATAATAACATCACATACTGTTCCTAGCACATGAGGAATTCAGTGAGACATTGTAAAAACCTTCAGCATCAGTTTCTATCAGAAGCTGGTAGCAGAGAAAGAAATCTAAAAAATTTTGTGGATTTAATGTATTCCTGAACTAATCACACAAGTAAACATAGCTGCTCAAATTGCTCTCTTGGACAAAGGCAAACATCTTCCATTTTCTTTCATGTGGGATTGCTACCTTCTTCAAAGGAGCAGCTTTTACCTCAAATTGAGTGGGGGTTGGGAAATTGTTATGCTTCTCTGTCTGATGTGTTCAGTTCTGATCTTGACGCTCATTCTTTGACTCCTAAAAACCTAATGTAGGATTTTACCACAGAAGCTATTCAGAATAGGTATTGGAACTTAATCATCACCAGCATAAAATTCTGTTTTACAGATTAAAAAAACCAAAACATAACACAAAATGACGCTCATTCTCTGACTCCTAAAAACCTAATGTAGGATTTTACACAGAAGCTATTCAGAATAGGTATTGGAACTTAATCATCACCAGCATAAAATTCTGTTTTACAGATTAAAAAAAAAACAAAACACAAAAATGCTGCTTGGACCTCTCTCCCCTCCTTTCTAGAATATTTTTTCCCCCTCTCCTTGAAGAAAGAAAAAAAAAATCACCCAAACAAGTAACCAACACAAGCTCTGTTTCTTCCCCAATACAAGATACCTAATTTTGATTTCAGTACGATTTGACTTATAAATTCCAACAGCCACATTCTCGGCTGCTCGAAGGGGTGTCTCACAGCTTACGAATGAACGCTGCTGGCAAACAAAGGGGCTCAGTTGCATCTCCGTGCATTAATAACCGGTGTCCCACTGCATCAGACTATGCGGATTGTTGTGGGGATTTTTTTTTTTTTGTCTGCAAAATGGAGATCTCGCAACTGAAAGAAGATCAAGGGGAACGTGCCTACTGGAGCATCATCCACATAGTTTTGTTCTCATGAACCAAAATTCACTTCCCCTTAACAATGAGACACAGACCCAAAAAATAAAAACAAGACCACGTTTATTCAATACAGACAGGTTAATTAAGACAGTAAGTCCTGTAAATCAGGAACATATTCCAAACACTCCGGTACGAAGTGTATATATTTAAAATCAACAGCTGCATCTTGTATTCGAGCCATTGAGTTTGTCAGAGAAGGGTGGATTCCGGGTGGGTTTTTTTGTTTGTTTTTCTTTTTGGTAGAAAAAACTTGTTTCGGCTACCTTATGTGAACAATGCGTCTCAGGCTCCATTCAATTATAAGTCCAGCTGCCTTCCAGCTTCGATATTCACATTTTTTTTAAACTGTTTCATACAGTCACAACGGAGAAAAAAAAATAATAATCGTTAAAATAATAATAGAAAAAAACCCAAACAAAAAACCAAACCCGCCCGGGAGGGGGAAGGAAACCCCTCCCGCCGAGGTCAACGAGAATTATTGCAAATGGCTCCTGGGAAACGGAGCAGCCCCGCGGAGCCCGGGGGA
>NW_010140305.1:0-8268 GCF_000699245.1 Pterocles gutturalis | reverse complement strand
CCTGGGCTAGTGGGAGGTATCCCTGCCCTCCTGCAGGGGGGTTGGAACTTGATGATCTTTAAGGTCCTTTCCAACCCAAACCATTCTATGATTCTATGATTCTAATGAAAACCTGGATACCATTGGCCTTCTCAGCCTCAAGAGCACGTTGCTGCCTCATGGTCAACTTGGTGTCTTGGAGTCCATCAGGAGACCCAGGTCCTTTTCTGTCAAACTGCTTTCCAGCTGGGTGGCCCCAGCATATCCTGGTGCACAGCATTGTTCCTTCACAGGCGGAAGACTTTGCACTTCACCTTGTTGAAGGTGAAGCCCATTTCTCCAAGCTGGTGAGGTGCCTCCTGGTTTTAGGCCTTTGGTGCCTCTGGATTGCAGCACTTCTCTCTGACTTCTCAGCCATTCATCCCAGTCCTGTGTGAGCTGAAACCTTGCTGAGGGCACACTCTGCCCCATCATCCAGATAGTTAATGAAGATGTTAAGCAGGACTGGACCCAGTATTGACCCCTGGGTTACACTGACAGTTACTGGCCTCCAGCTAGACTTTGTTCCATTGATCTCCACCCTTTGGGCCTGGCCGTTCAGTCAGTTTTCAATCCACCACTCTGTCTCTTCATCCAGCCCACACACCAGCAGCTTGTCTATGAGGATCTTATGGGAGACAGTGTCAAAGGCCTTCCTGAAGTCCAGGTAGGCAATATCCATGGCTCTCCCCTCGTCTAGCAAGCCAGGTGCTGATCAGGTTGGACACAATGGTCTTCCTCTAAGTAGTCTCAGATTTTTGTGACTTTTTATCTCAAAAATCACCCCAACTTCCTACAAAAATGTCTGTGTCTCACCAGCAAACCCCTGCAAGAGGGAGACCTAGAAGGGATACAGAGAGTCTTTCCCAGCAGGCAGGTCCAAGCTGTGTGTCCTGCATATTTAGTGGCACCAGACAACTTCATATTCCCATTTCTCATCCAAATAATGAATTTCCAGGAAATTTCCTCAAAAAATAGGTCTAAATTGAAAAAAGGTCATTGAAACACCTTCAAGTTTTCAAACAGGTTGCAGCCACAGAGAACACTGCAGAAAAAGGAATCAAAGCCATCATTAAAAACATGTTAGGGTTTTCTCAGCTCAGCTGCAATTATCAGTCTGAAACCTGTGGATGTACGATAGAGAAGAGTATGTGTGGGAGGGAGGAGAGGAGAAGGAGAAAAGAGAAAGACAACAGCAGCATGGAAAGAAATTCAACGCTGCCAAGTGAAAGCCACTGTGAGAGGCAGAATTTATTTCCTTGCAGAAGGGCTTCCCATGTCATCCATTACACAGAGAAGGAGAAAAAAACTTTATTTTGAAGAACACTGACCATGAAATTAAGACTTCAAGGAGGGGGGTTTCCCTCAGATACTGCAGCCAGAAGATTACCCCCATGTATGCCATTCCCCCACCCTCCAACAAAAGATTAGTTTAGCCCAGCATAAAACTGTTCCACATAAAATCCTGTTACTAGCTTCACTTGCTGGAAGGAGTGTCTCTGTTACAGCAAAGATCTCCAAGCCCCACACGTTCTGCCCCAGGGACACAGATGTGTTTTCCACAGGCTCCACACTCACCCCTTCCTACTGATCTGAACTCTCCTGGGAACACCATTTTCCTGGCAGGTTGCTGACCTTAGTTTCTAACAGAAGGAGCCCAGTGCATGGTCCTCCCATGCCAGCACTGCCCACCATAACGACCACTCTCCCCTCCTCAGACCCAGCTGCCGGTGTGCAGTGTGGGGACCCTGTGCTGTGGCACAAGGCTTCGTCTCTGGCAGCAGCAGGCAGCAGAGCTGGCAGGAGCCCCTGCCTGACAGGGCATCGCTACCCCACTCCTCACACCCGCAGTCCGAAGGAGACAGAGACAGCAGCTCTGCTGCCCACTCTGACTGCACAGCTGGGATCTCAGCAAGGGTGCCTGGACCAGCCGGGCTGCAAGAATGCTCAGGTGAGACAGCCTGCACTCTGGAGTCTCTTTGGGCCAGAACCAGAGGCTTGGCAAAGCTCATCCGTGCTGTGCTTCATGTCAGATTTAACCTGGCACTCAACTGGCCCAGGAGGTGAAGCGCCAAGGACTTTATTGCCTACCAGAGGAAGAAAGGGCTGGTGCTGTTCTCCTGGCTCTGGGACACAACCTGACCACCAGCAAAAGGCAGGGGTGGGGAATTCCCCGAAGGCAGAGTGATGGGAAAGGGCACTGTATTACAAAAGAGATGATGGGAAAGGAAACTCTGCGACGCATCCCCTCCCAGCAGGTTCACATGATGCTTTCAGTAAATCTTGTGCAACATATGGAAACATCCCAGATGGAGCTCAGCCCTATCCACAAAGCCTCAGCATCCCTCATCCCAGCCAGAACCCCTGCAGGGATCCATGCAGGGACAGGGACTAAGCAACCTCTCTCAGAGCTTGACCTTCCCCAGAGCACGCACCGCCACACGTCTCTCCGTGCATTGATAACAAAGGACAGAACAAGACCTCTCTCTCTGGCTGCAGAGCTGCCCAGCACCATGACTCCAGGAGCCACCTCCAGCCCCAGGAACTCCTTCTGGCAAAGGCAGCCCAGAACTCAGCACCAGCATTGGCCAACACCCAATGCGGGCAACGGGCAACTGCGGTCCTGCAGTTAGCTTAGCACCAGCCGCTGCAGGAAAACCATAGCCACTCTCCCAGCAGGGAGGTTTCCCAAGGTCACAGTTTCCTAATGGCACTGTCCACTGTGCCTGTCTGCCCTTCTGAAGCCAGAACCTTCTTCGTGTATTTATGACTTGGGAGTTACCAGCTCCTCTCCGGATGCTTTAACATCTAAATACTAGGTTTGCTGGTCTCATCAGCCATCAGCCAGTTTCAAAGCTCACCATGGCAAGGTATTTTCTCTTCTTGCTCAAAGAACCATCCGCAGCCTCCTTCCTGCAATGGCCATAGTTTTACTCACAGCTGCCAGTCTGATTACCGTGATGGCATGATGCCATTTCTTGGCAAATTCACCTGTTTTTTCTACAGGTGTATCAACACCATGGGCAGGATTTCCTCCACTTCCTTGCACCTGTGCTGTCCTGGTGTGACAGCTCTGGTCTCTGCGCTTTTGCCCTGATGATACAGAGCAGAAGGCAATTCAGCCGGCGGTGCTTGGGAAGGAAGGAGAAGCCTGAAACTGTCTGCGACCTGAGGCAGGAGGGCTCCTGGATTAGCTGTTTCAGCACAATCAGAGAGTGCAGTTGTCTTTCCTCTCACCAGGAAGAGTCTGCAGAAGTAAACATGCACACAAAACCCTGCCTGTCTGGGTTTGGATCAACTCCCAGTGACATTTACTGACACATAGCATCACAGAGGGCTGGGGAATGGGCCCTGATGGAAACTCCCAGGGTCACTGCAAGCCACAAAACACAACCCTAATCTCTCAGCTCCATGCAGCAGCTACAGATTTGCAGAAGTTTGCAGGCATCAGCAGACCAGCCACTCAGCCTGCCTCACCTGAGCATCCTTCCATCACAGCGTGCAGCCACAAAGCTGCTCAGCCCTCTGACAGCTTGGGAAATCCTCTCTCCACACCATCGTGCAGCATCAAGTGCCCTCAGGGATCTGTGCTCACCACCAGCACTCCCAGCTAGTTCTGAGCAGCAGAAAAACAACCTCAATGCCAGAAGCCTGCATGTCACCACGCAACGAACTGACAGAAATCGACTCTTCACATGTCACAGCTCCCCGACGCAGATGGAGCAGGCTGCTGCAGATCACAGGCAGGTTTGGGGACCGCCAAGTTTATGTCTTTGTGGATCTAACACCTTTGCTGTGAGCTCAGCTTGGCTGGGAAACGTTCTGAGCTAGATGGCCACCCAAGGAGTGTCAACACGCTGCTGGCCAGTACCAGGCAGATCCCTTGCAGACCCATTCCAGGAACAAGCCAGGGCTCCTCCAGCCCCAAACACCCCCTCAGACCCTCCCAGAGCACCACTGCAGGGTCTGCCTCCTTTTTAGCAGGGTCTGCCACCTCCAGGGAGGACCAGCTGGCAGCAGAGCCAGCGCTGCACCCAGGGGGTGGGCTGCTCTAAGGTGCATCAGTGGAAGGCACTGGAGGGAGGGCAGGGTTTCATCACCGTTTCTGCTGGTTACGGGCACTCACACACTGACATGAACCCAGCACGCTACCAGGCTTTGCCTGCTCCCTGTCAGAGCGTGCGAAGCAGCATCCTTCCTGCTGGCCAGGCAGGGAATCACGGGGTGTGGATGCTAAGCTGCTGTTCTCCCATCAGTGGCACAGATGGGAACTGAGACAAATCTCCAAGCACAGCCCCCTTGCCTGCATCAGCTCCCTCCAGAGCACGAAGCCAAACAAACACACCTCTCTGCAGTGCATGCACCCAGCACAACGGCACAGACACGGGCTGGGATGAATCCCTACAGCTGGTTTCCTGCGCTGCACCCCCCACGCAGAATGTCCGTACGCTAGAAGCAGGCCAGAGACCCCACAAAGCTCCTGCTCTGCAGCATGGTCCAGGTGACAGAGTTCAGGCTCCACATAGGAATTACTGATCAATAAATGGAGAATCATGTCACTGCCCCCCTGCAGAGCTCCCCCCTCCTGGGGCTAAAGCCACAGCACTGCTTCAGCCCCGTTCTGTGCCCCTCCCCACTGCAGCCCACCCCTTCTGGCAACAAGGCGTTTGGGGAAACACAGAATCAGGAGCTGCACCCCAGCCATGCTGCACACATGCATGGCCTCTGGGAGCCTGTGTGATGCTTCTTCCCTGAGGTCCCAGCAGCCACCCTGCGCTGTGTGAAAAAGGCCACGCCAGGTCCCCCCAGGACAGGAATCTCCACTTCATGCCAGCACAGGACATAAACATGCGTCTGCCCAGGCAGGCAGCGAGTGTCCCACAGCCCCATGGGAAGAAGCCCTGACGTTCCCTAGGTTGCACCAACCTCACCAGGCGGTTCCCCACAGCGCCCAGAGCAAGCAGCGCAAGAGACAGCCCAGCAGCCAGGATGCGAAGACAGGTCCTTCCCCCAGCAGGGATACAGGGAGCTGAGACCCCATGGCACAGGATGCCAGTGACTTCAGCTGGACTCCCAGAGCAACTGCCAGCCTGGATGGAGGCTGAAAGCAGCCTAGAGGAGACCGAGCCGCTCGAGTCCCCACATCTCCTCTCCTCTGAACCAAGCCAGGCTGAAGGCCAGCTGAGGAAGACTGGAGGGGTGGAGGTGGGAAGGAGGGAACACCCAGAGCAGCAGGACCAGACAAGAGCCAGAGGTACCCATTCCAATCGTCGCTGTTACTACCATCCTCCGGGCCCATGGGGAAGATCCAACCCCCAAGCAAGGCACCCTGACAACCCACTCATACTCCCTGTCATACTCCCGGGGCTAATGAATGTGTTGCTAATTGTCCTCCACACAACCACACAGCTCCGCACGCTGGGAAGGGCCACATTAGACCAGTAGAGCCTGACGAGAGAGGCCGTGCCTGGTCCTGACCTCACCTTGGCTTGACCCAAGTGCAGCCCACCTCCAACAGCTAACATGGACTGGGGAGCCAGGTCCGACAGGGACAGGCTCAGGTGAGTGCAGCAGCCAGGGCTTGTGCCTTGGTGCCAACTTTGAGACAGCCCAGAAAGCAGAGCTAATTCCAGTCCCCACCCTCCTGCCAAGCCATCTGCCTGCCCTGAGACCACTGAGAGGATCCTGAGCAGCGTTTCATCATTACTGAGCCATTAAGAAAAGTGGACAAGCAGTGATTGATTATAATGAATGCAAATACCTGCTTTCTGACCCCAAATTGGCAGGACCTGACTAGCTCTCCCAATAAGTAGTACAGTATGTCCTTCCACAGGCTCTGCAAAGCCTTCCTGTCCTCCTCTGCCCATCCAGACCTGCCCTAGAAAACCATCACATCCAAGATCTGCTCTCCCTCAGTCCTGGGGCCCTGCTCGCACCCACAGATCCCACAGGCTCATTTCCAGCACCTGACCCCATTGGGAAGACTTTCCTGTAGTCCTCATCTTCATTGAGAGGGTAAAGGACAGTCCCATCCTGTTGCCCCCCCTGAACTCAGTTGCCCTCCACGGGCCAGCAAACAGCAAGTGACAGGAATACAGGAAAGAATGGCACTGTCCTGCTGCAGACAATGGGGCATGGGGCAGGTGGGGGGACCAGTGAGAACCACTGCAGCCACCAACCCCAGCCAAGAGACCTTAAAGGACTGCCCTGGCCAGGGAGAGATGCTGTGAGCAGAAGCACCTTGTACCTGGTCTACAACATCAGACAATAGAGTGGGAACGGCCCTGAGCCCCTATCTAGTCCCTGCTCTCAGATCCTCTGAGGGGGCCGTCTTTCCTGCCTGCAAGGAGGTCACCCATACCAGGGTCATCCCTGATGGGTGTCTGCCCAACCCACTGTCAAAACACTCTGCTGATATCTCTCACCCAGCTCTGGACCAGGCGATAACTCCTTGCAGAGAGGCAGATACCTCTGTTTGCAGTTCCCACAGCCTTGGCAGGACTGTTGCCATCTTCTGACCTCTTTTCTGTGCACGTCTTCCCATCAGCCCACCCAGCTCCATCCTCAGGGTGTCACACCAGCTGGGACCATGATCAGCCCATGCCACCACCATGAAGCCCAGCCCAGTTCCAACCCTTGATTCATACTGGGGAGCACTTCTAGGAGTGCTCAGAGACTTTGGTCATGGTTTGGGCTGCAGAGATACCTGAAGGGAGTGATTGCTTGGGGTGAGTCTCCAAGACAGGAAAGACAAGAAGACCAAAGAGGATTCCCTGACAAACACAATTCCTAGCAACGCCAAGACCCGGCTACAAACTCAGCAAGAGCCAGCTGTCCCTAACATGCACAGAGACAAGAAACCCCCACTCAGCAGAACACCAGTGCCCTGGGTCTCCAAGGCAGCATCTCCTGTTCCACTCCAACCCACTGAAGCTCTTATTTTCTCATTTCCTTTTTCATCCCCAACATTAACTCTTCCCCTCCCCTGAATAGCTTCAGTGCTGTCTGCTGTGACCTCCACTCAAAACTCCTCCCCAAATCCTCCAAGCTCAGAGGTGATCCTTCCACTACCCGACCACATTCTAGGTCTCCCTGTCTGGAGTTATACAATTTATTTTCATTCAAGCTGTGAATCATCTGCTCCCCTCTAGCACCCTGTGTTCTGGAGGACCTCATGTTTTCCTCCTCCAGAGCACTCACGCTCTTATCCCAGGCGAAGCTGGATTGTGGGGATGACATGCAGGCAGTTTTCACTGACCCTTCTGGCCAAGCTTTGCAGCACAGCCCAGCACCAAGCTGCAGCAGCCAAGTGCTGGGAGCACGGTCACTCGGCAGAGACAGAGCAGCACAGTGATTCATCTTCCTTTTGATCTTTAGCCTACCCTTGTAGACTCAATCATCTGCCCCGAAAATTTCTGGCAGTTGGCAGACCCCTCCACCTCCCCGCAGACCTGAGAAGGCAAGTGCCGAGAGGTGCTGGCACCCTTTAAGGGCTCGACTGCTGCACGCCCAATTCGGTAGGCGAGCAGATGCCTGGCTGCCAAAGTTGCCAGGGAGATAAGCTTCCTCCAGAGCCTCCTCTGACCGCACACGTACGTCCGAGCTCCCGCCGAGGACAGGCGTCCTCCACCATCTGTACCGGGCAGAGAACCGCCCAGCACAGAGAACACCTCCCCTGGCAGCGGGGCAGAGCCTTCTCATTCAAACACCACCATTTGGACATGAAAGAGTGGCCCAGCAGTTTGGGAGGGTGCATGCTGGCAGCCTGGCACCTCCTCTGCTCAGCGGGGAGAGCAGAGAGAGAAGAAGGATTTACTGACATCTTTGCTACACCCAGCCCAGCTCCCCACCAGTAGCGACCACACTGCTGCACCGAGCAGGGCACGGGAGGACCGACAGAAGCTGCCAGACACCCCCAGCACCTCCCGTCTCAGCAGAGGCACTTCCCGGCACTTCATCGCTCAGGCTCCTCTGCAGTGAGAATTTCTCAGACGACCCGTCGCCCACAGGCTCACAGCTCTGCAGACCTCCTGCCCACCACAGATCAATCTCCTGCAAGCTGCTCAGGGCCAAGCACGCTGCTCACCTCCACCCTTCCTGCTGCGTACGCATCCTCATCTGCCAAAGGCCGGCACAGTGTGCTGGGGGAAGCCTACACACTGTGCCAGAGCAGCATGGCTCTCCTCTTCACCCAGCGGTGTCACACCATGACTCAGGAGGGGAAGAGAAGGACTTGGGGGTGCTGGTAGA
>NW_010140304.1:18447-36815 GCF_000699245.1 Pterocles gutturalis | reverse complement strand
CAAGGGCTAACCCACCACACCCTGGAACTTCCAGGGCACACACAGAGATCCTGAGTCATACCAGGGAGCATGTTACAAACCCTGGCAATTATTTCACCTGCATCCCTGCCGGTTCCTGGTGGGCAGCTCTGCCGACAGGGCACGGACCACGAGCGGGGTTCTGCAGCCTGGGGCTGGTCCCTGCTGCCACGTCCTGCCGCAGGGTGCTGCCGTGAGGAGCACAGCCCATAATTGGAGCTGATAAGCTGTTTAAAGCACAGACTCCGTCTCCATGTTAACACACACCGCCAGGATGAAGGAAAATTAAGCAAACTCACGAAGCAGAAGCCGAATTATCTCCAAATGGTTTTTCTTTCCAGCATTGCCTAAGAGGTGTCAGTCACTTTAAATTGTTTTCCCTTGCTGGGGATGATGAAGGAAGATGTCTGGGATAAAGGTGCCTTCTGCTGCCGTCATGCCAAGCGGCAGTGTGACAGCCTCTCCACCTGACAGGCCTGAAGAATCAGATCAGTTCTCTGTAAAATCAGCTTTCACAGCGATCTCCCCAGCAGCTGGGTTCAAGGGGCTGGCAAGGAGCAAGTAGCCACGGCAGGACGAACGCCAGCCATCGGCAGAGCAGCTTGCAAAGCATGTGAGAGCACCCTGGCTGGTGGTCTGTACACTTTCATGGAAAATTAATGCCAGTCTGTACAATTTAATTGAAAAGGAATCCTGTCAAACCCTGCATGTTGGGGTTTTTTTCCGATGTAGTTACAAGCTTGATTGATAAAAGTAAATGTGTTGACATCACCCATCAGCCTGATGAATGCACACGCTAGGTACAGATGTGCGCAGTCTATAGGCTGAAAAGTGTCTCACAGATGATAGATCTCAAAGTCTATAGACTGAAAATTGTCTCATAGATAGATCTCAAAGCACCTGGCAATGGAAAGGCATCACCTGATGGTGGTAATTCTGGTGGCACCCCACAGGTACCAGACTTCTGTTGTCTTGTTTTCTCATGGAGGTGGTTCAAAGTGAGCAGGAACACCATTTTAAATAACAAACGTGCAGCAGGGCACTCCCGCTGAAGGCAGGAGGCAGAGCGCCAGCCATCCTGGCCCCGTTCCCCCGGGGGCTGGGACCTGCCCCGTGAAGCTCCACGCTGCTCCCCATGAGCCGCTGCCAGCAGCATCCATTGCTTCCTGGGTTGTGCAGCGGGACGGGGAGCAGGACGGGCTGTGCCACGAGACATTGCTCTTACCCTACACCCTGTGTCCCCCTGGCTCCTGACACAGCCCCTGCAGCACAAAGCAAAGCAGCCGCATCAAAGGAGACAACAGCGGAGGGGACAGGAGCCTTCAAAGGCTGCTGGGCATGGGGCCAAAGAGGATTTGTGTTTTATCACTTTCTCCTGAGAAAGAAAATCCTGCTCGTGGCACAGGGCTCTCCCTGCCCAAGGCATGAAGCAAGTGGGGACAACCTCTGCCACACATGGTGACCATGGCCACAGCAGGCGGAGCAGGAGAGCTAGAGAGATGTCTCCAGGGGCCAAGGACACTGAGGAGGAGTTCAAACCCATAACAATAAGGGACCTCTGGGCTTTCCCCATCATGGCACTCCTGTGCCTGGGGGGCAGGAGGCTCCTGCCCGTGGAGGGATGCTCACTGCAGCAGGTGCCCAGGGCATCACCCAGCCCTTCCAAAGCGGAGGCAGCAGGAAGATTTCCACCAGTCTCCTCAGGAGGTGTTTCTCACCGTGGTGTTTCTCCCTGGGGATGACTCCTGACATCTGGCTCCATTGCTTCCAATGCTAACATCCTGCTGCTGCTCCCCATCCTGCCGCCCAGGCTTGAGTGCCCGCAGTCTGCATCCGTCCAGCATTTGCCTACGTTTATGGGCTGCTTCTGGGATGTTGTCTCCCTCTGCCATACATACTCAATTCCTCCAAAAAACCCACTCGGGACAAAACTTAGATGTGTGACCAAAGACATCCAAGCCAGAAGTCAAGATGCTCTGGAGCTGACCTGCCGCAAGGAGCCTTCATCCTCACCGAACAGGGTGAATAAAATGAATGCATCTGCAATATTATTGCAAATGAGCCTGGCTGGTTTGCCTTGTCAGTATTTATAACCCTTTGTATTTGTGAATGTTCAAGAATATCAGCTTATGCTCACGGAATGTTGGTGGAAAGGAACACATCACATCTAAGAGCAGAAAATAGGGAAGGAATTTCCCTGCTATTTGGAAAAGCTCCTTTTATTATCTGTATAATAAACGTACAGACTTCCAGCCTGCAGAGAATTTGCAGAAGACAAGGTACTCTCGCTAAGTGTAAAAACTCATCTAAAATAAACCTCTTTTGCCAGAAAAGTATTTAGTTTGGATTTGGGTCAGGGTTTCAAGCTCATGCTAAGTGCCTTTGCAAATTGCACCCCACGCACACGGTACCGTCTTTCTGCTGAGCACAATGAATGGGCCACGAATGTCTGCATCTCGAGGCTTCAAAGGAATTTGTAGTTCTCGACATTAAAAAACTTCCTGATTATTTTTCAGTTGAAAAGTACAGGTCCCTTGTAAAAGCCTTTGAGCGCAAGGCTATTCTGACAAGCCCTGTAATTTCTTTCTGAATGCCCACCGTGCAAATCATGCCTGTGCACCCGTGGGCCCAGACCTGAACACACAGCTGAGGATGACAACTGGCAGTGCATTTACCAAGAAGGCAGCTCACAAGCTCCAAGTGCCTAAATGGTGGAGACCAGGCAGTCTGACCATGTCCATCTTGGTGCAGAGACAGCTGGAAGCTGGTCGGTGTGCTAGGAGCTTGCTGGGCCAGCCCAGGCAATCCCGTCCCGTCCCATCCCATCTGCCCTGTGTATGAAGCACACGCTTCTCAACAAGCTTTGCCTGGCAGAAGGTCCCTTGGGCACAGAGCTCAAGTGTTTAAGGAGAACGTGAGCAGGAGTCCATAGGTGACCCTGACAGCACAGCAGGTACCCAGGGCGAGCCGGGGCGAGGAGGGGATCCTGCCACGGGCAGGGGCACGTGGCTGCTTCCCGCACAGTGCTGGCCTTGCATCCTCCACCAGCCAGCTCCCACCCTCCAAACACTATCCCTGATGTCCCCGTGGCCCGCATCAGCCAGCACTTGTTTCCTTCTCTCTCCCCCTCCCCAATCAGTGCAAAGCGGAAAGCAGTGGGAAAGATTTCCATGTGAGCGCTTCGAGGCTGATTACACTAGAAAAGCAACTGGGAACAGGGCAAACATCATCATGGGCAGAGGCATTAGCATTGCTAAATCAGGCTCGGAAAAAGCAGCCTCTTCCAAAAAAACTTCATTTTCTTTAATTCCTGACGTTTGCTCGGCTGCAGAGGTATTTATAGCTGCTTGTTCAGCACGGCATTAAAAACTCTGCCCGGTGCAAGCAGCCGCCGGCTGCGGAGCAGCACCGGGGCTCGGTGCCTGACTGCTGGCAGATGAACACCAGCCATCCCACGCGTGGTCCCTCCAGCCCTGGCAAACAGCACGCAGCCCTCACCCTCTGCAGAGGGACGGCCTCTAAGAACCTCTCCCCAGCAACGCTGTTTTGTTCGTATTTTCCCAATTATACATCGAGTAAGGGGAATATTGTGCAGGCGATAAACTTCCAGCAGCACGAAGCAAAGACTTTCTTTGTGGCAGCAAGGAAAAATCCTTACAGAGTGAAGCTGTCACAAAGATAGCCCAAATTATTGAGGGGGAGCTCTGTGATGCAGCAAACTGCTGTATCTACAAGCTGTATGAAAGCAGCTGCGCTGGCACCTGACATCGGGAGAGATCCCAAACCAGCAGCGGTGTTTTCACAGCACTCGTTTCGGATGCTGCTCCAACCATCCCCCCGCTGATACCCTCTGCCTGGAGCTTTGCTGCTCCATGAGCGACGCTGCAGCATCTGCCTGTCCTGGGAAAGACAAACCCCTGTGAGCAGGTGGGGGCTGCAGGGGCAGCAGAAGCGGGCTCGGGATGAGGCAGGTAGGCTCACCTGCTACACGCTGTTGTTTTTCAAGCTTGCCATCATGTGGGGATGCGCCAGCACGGCTGGGTCACTGGACCTTCTGCATGCCCGGGTTTTGGTGGGTTCAGTTTACCTGAGTCTTTCAGACCCTTCTTTTCTTCTTTAAATGTCCTCAGTGGATAGGATCTCTCCTACTTCAGCTCTTGCATGTAAGCTTAATTCCTGATTTTACTAGAAACTGGTGTTCTCTCCGGAGTTGCCATAGTTACTGATGCATGCGTTTCTGATTTCACACGCTAATGACTGTCCCAACCTCTTGTTTGCAGAATAAACTACGTAACCCTGAAAGCAACATAAAATGAAATATTAAAGCACTCATGGTTCAGAAAGCAGACATCATGAATCAGTGATCAGAATTAATTGCATTATCAAGCCAGGATTAAAATAATCCAAGCCTCTAGGCCAAGCAGGAGGGCAGGACAGCCCCCAAACCAGATCTGCGGGGCACGCTCCAAATCCGAGGGGCAGCGTGGTGCTGTGGGGAGTGTCCCCCCTCCTGCACACCAGGACCAGCCAGGCAGTGGCTCTGGCTTCACCGCTCCGCGCAGCGATGCTGGGAGAGACCTGCCAGTCCTGCACCAGGGGCACAGGCGCAGAAGCCGTGCTCTGGAGCAACCCCAGGCAGTGGCTCTGGCTTCACCGCTCCGTGCAGCGATGCTGGGAGAGACCTGCCAGCCCTGCACCAGGGGCACAGGCGCAGAAGCCATGCTCTGGAGCAACACAGCCTGAAGAGCAGCAACCCTATGTGAGATATCATTCCCTCTCCCAGTGCTTTGCTCCCACAGCAACTTTGGCTTTAGGTCCCTGCCCCAAGTCATGGGCTGTGTGGGGGGCTTTAAAGCCTCTTCCCCATTTCTCCCCCTGCCTCCCGCACTCCTGAATTACTCACTTTATCCCAGAGATCTCATGAATTATTGATCCCAAGTTTGGTGTCTCCTAGCAACATGTTTACTTATTCCATCACCATCCCTGTCCGGTCTCTTGGACACGTGGGTTGTCTCCAAAGCTGCGTGCTGCTGCCAGAGCCCAGGTCACCATGCGTGGATCTGGGAGTCATCTCTTGGGAACCTCTGGGAGGTTTCCTGCCTCTGCTGAAGCAGGGAAAGGAGGATTAAGGAAAAAAAACCAGCAGGGATGAACTTTTCCAAATAGAGTAGATGGGAGGGGGGAAAAAGCCCCGAATTACTTCTGTCTTTTTGTAGCAAACTCCTTTGTTCGGCTCCTTCCCTGGCAGAGCCGGTGAGCAAGTGGCAGATGAGCAAGAGCTTTGCAGCACCTCCCAGCTGTGGTGTCCCCCCCATACCTCCACCTCTGCCCCACGCCTGCAGGCTGCATGGCCATTCCTGGAGACCACCCTGCAGCTGGAGGGGTGTGCTGGTGGGCAGCGGCTGGGCCCATCCCCGGCAGCTGCTGGGGGCTGACCTCTCCATCCAGCAGCGCAGGGTCCCGGGGAGCTGGGGTGAGGGCTGGCGGATGGAGCCGGCTTCCCGCACAGCGCTGCTTCGAGCAATGCCTCGTTAGGCTGCTCCTTGGCACCATGAGTGGGATCCCAGTACCCTGTTTCTGGGGACTACCCCAGCGCTGCATGGGGCTGGTGGCCACTGGGCAAGGGGAACCTTGAGCACTTGGGTCCCAATCCACTGATGCTTTGTAGCTCCCCTCTGAGCTTCTCTGAGCTTTAAGCTGAGCTTGCAGGTGGCTTTGGGGCTGGTATGGGTTCGAACGGTGTACTTGCAGCGAACCATTCCTTCCAGCTGCTGCCGGAGCAGTCCCGCACTCTGTGCAGGTGCCTGATCAAATCTCCGGTGCCTGTGTTAAGGGGCTGATGCAGCCCTGTGCTACGATGTCCTATAAAATGCCACCTTCTCTCCCTATGTTTCATGCACAATTCAGAGAATCCTCTAAAAATAAAGTTCCCTGGATATCCGTCTCTCCCTATGTTTCATGCACAATTCAGAAAATCCTCTAAAAATAAAGTTCCCAGGGTATCCTCTGAAGCCTGAGTAATTTGCCTCCAGGATCACAGGAGAGGTGAGGAGCTCCATGCTCTCCGGGGGCCATTGGTTAGCAGCGATGCTGAGGTCTGGCTGATGTCCCTGCGGGGCACTGGCTGCTGGTACAGCTCAGGGAGCAGAATCCTGCCTGGAACGGTGCGAGATCAGGGGCTCTGCCATGCGACGGGACACAGCCTGGGCTCTGCCTTTCTCTTACTGCAGGACCAGCCTGGGAAAAAACCTCCACTGAGTTGTTACTTGTTGTGTTGTCTTAGCAGTGACCTGTAGTGACAGCGTAGCGCCATGGGGGTTTTGGAGAGCCTTGTCATACAGAGGGAGAATAGCACAGGTCATTTGTTAACAAGATAATAGCAACCAGACGGCTGTGTTTAGCTCTTACAGGTTGACTTACATGTGTGCACCCATGGCTGCTACCAAACTGAGAGCGGCATAAGGTAGGATAGAGTACAGCTGCCCATGGAAACGTGTTTGGAGTATGCTGCATCACCCCCAACCCAAGATTTAATACTCCTCAGTCAGATTTTAAATTAAAAAAAAAAAAATCTCAGCTTTCCCTCCAATGTCCCCTGCTCTTCTGAGATACCTTTATGTTCTGCATTAGTGAATCTTGGTTTTATGCACCCAGGTCCCTCTGTCCAGTTAGTGCTTGTCTTAACCTGTATTTAGTGATGCGGTGCAACATTTGAAAAGCTAGAAAATGCAAACTTGGAAAAGTCTGTTCCCTGTTGTTTCCAGAGTGCTGGCAACCCACAGCTTATCTGCTAGACATTATTTTCTGATCAATGGACTGATAAACCAGGGACCTTCCTCATGCTGTTAATTATGCCACTTAACTATGTCTCCCTCTGCCTGGATCAAAATCCCTGCCAATTTGCTGAAAAATTTGCAACAGCAGCAGACACTTCCATGGGTGGGAGTGACAGGTGGGCAGTGCCGTGGATCCCAGCTCTTCCGTTGGCAGCAAATCCCAGGAAAAAGTAAAGCATGATCGAAGCATCCCAACTGCTCTCCAGGTGCTGTTCAGCCCCGGTTGTTCCCAGGGCTCACTGAGAGACTTGCTCGTGCCCAGAGGAACCCTGAGCAGCCAGAAGCAGCCAGTTTGGGCAGGAATGAGACGACGATGGGCGGCAGACAAGAGTCCCTTTGCATTTTCTGCTGGTCCATTAGTCCTCTCCTGATTTCCCAAAATAGCAATGAAAATAAACACTTCTGTTGTACCGGTGTGACAATAACAAGTGGTTTGGGAGCAGCTCTATGCCCCACTTGGGCAGGGCTGCAGTCCTGAGCTCCCCTGAATGCAGCATCCTGCTGCATGTACCAGCCTGACCCCAAGTGCTGGTCCAGGACTCTGTGCTGGTGATGTCCAAAAGACCACAACAATCCCTTGGGTCTCCTTACCCCTTTCCACGTGATGGGTATTTAAACAGGGGATGTCAGCACCACAGTGTATGGTGGGTAATAAGCATCCACATGGTTTTGAAAAGCTACTAAGCAATTAATTGAAAACAAAGCCGTCACAGACAATTACATGTACCAGTGGGGCTGGTTTTCTTCATGGATGGCCATGTTCTGTCATGTCCCGTGCATTGCCCATGGCTCTGCTCTGCAGCTGATGCTGTTCACCGGCTGCACCAGCATCCCTGTGCAAGTTTGGCTGCTGCCCTGCAGCATGCCATCTGCATCCAGGCCCGGGGATTGCACAGGTTTGTCTGAAAGGAAATTTGTCCAAAGGAATGACATTTGCAGCATTTCCAGTGCTCTGACAGGCAGGTGGGTGGAGATGCTTGTGTTACAGACTGAGAGATACGGGGACTGTAGATGAGAAAGCAGCTGGGGGCTGTGCTAGACGATAGCCCTTCATTTAAAATAATGTTTTCAGGCTATTGCTGTTGGTATGGGACTTCTGCTTCTGATGCTTTTGAAACAGACCTCACCCCATTTTTCCGATTTTATTCTCATCTGAGCTGTCTGTAAGGTGATGGGGAGACTGCGTCTTGCTGCCAGTCAGGGCTCTCCTTGCCCATGCCAGCCTGAGCGCAGGGCTCCAGCCCCACAACTGCGACCTCAGCGAGGCTGGGAAATGGCTGAGATATATCTTCTTGGATGGGAAATCAATAGCTAGTTTTAAGATACTTTTCTATTGCTGTTGATTGCTTTATATTGTATTAAGAGGCAGTATATTCACTTGGCTCGCTACTGCATTATTTTAGAGCTCTGGAGTTCATGGCAATGTTGAATATATTTTCTTGCTCTTCCATCAAAGATGTGAATTCGTCCCCATTCCCTGACCTTCTGAGTTAGCAAAAATTATGCTTCTTGCTTCGGAACTAATGTTTTCAGAATGGAAAATATGTGTAATTGAATTGCAGACAGCTGCTAGGATTTGCAGAGAGCCTGAAATAGTTACTGCAAGATACAAACTGCTGCGTGCATTTCACTGTGCTCCTACTCACAGCGCGGGAGGCATTTTCATTGCGTGCTTATCAGCCCGTCCAAAGAAGAAAAGGTCAAATAGAGCCGTAATGCAGGAAAATGAGGGGGAAAAGAAGATGAAGATATGCAAATTCAGCTGTGCCATCCAGTAGCAGCTCTTGAAGGAATATCCCTAGGTCCCTTGATGTCACAGGGGAATCCAGCGCTCAAAGTTTCTCGCTTCCCTGGCATCAGAAAGAACAAACCTTGTTGGGGTCCAGCATGGATTGAAGTGGCTGGAAATTGGAGAAGTTCCCACTCATCCTTGGGGCAGTTATTTAGGCAAACCCCTTGGCTGCAGAGGAAAGCACCGCTCCTGCACCCAAAAGCTGTGGTCCCTGGAGTGGCTGGGACAAGAGGCAGCTGCTTTTTCTTTTTTAATCTCAGCAAAGCAGGCACCTGGAGGGGATAGCAAAGCATGGCTCAAATGCTCAGGGGTTGCATAAGCAGGAAGACTGAGAGACCCTTGAGAGATGCTTGATCTCACTACCCATCCGTGGGAAGGGCAGGATTCATCTCGTGCCACATCGTTACCTCCTGATGACCGAGCACTGCTGGCTGGAGCCGTGGTGACGGCGTTGGCAGGACTGCTCTCGCAGCCTGTGCGCTTCTGAACCGATGGGCAGCCAGGGCTAAACGCGAGAGCTCAGCTGCGCTGGTGTATTAGGCATGAAAGAGCCCGTGCAGGCTCAGATCTCTGTGTGCCACAGGCTCCCCGCAGCCGGGAGGAGAGGGCGAGGGGTGAGCCACGGTGCGCACAAGCTGCAGGCTGGGTCTCTGCTCTCCTCCTGGCGAAATGCACCGTGGGCCAGGCCAGCACCAATGTCTGACATTGGTTCAAATGTTTTATTTCCCATGGAAGTGGCCAGCTGGGAATATTGCTGCGGAATAGTTCAGAGAGAAGAGGAAATGTTGGGAACACTGACAGCCCCTCCCCACATCTGCGCTTGGTGAAAACAAGGTCGTTTTTGCAAGCCCAGATCCCTGCAAAAGGTTTCCAGCAGAGTTGATAAGAAGCTCTCCCTTCTGCTAAGAGACTCCTTGGGGCCTTTTTCAAGATGCAGGCAAAGACATCCCCTGTCTCTCAGAGCGTCTCTCAGCTACAGCGGGAACGTGCAGCGCATCGAACAACCCACCTCTGCTGCGCTGTCCTTGTAAGACGAGCACCAAACCCACCATGTCCGCACCCCCCTTGTCCCCTCAGCCCCGGCTGTGCTTGCCAACCCAATGTTGGGCAGGTGGCACCTGTGTTCCTGGAGGTGCTGGGTCAGAGACCCCACCTGACTGGCAACTAACCAGGCTCATTTGGCCACCACCGAGGACCTCTGGAGACCACCACCTTCCCATCCCGAGCAGTGATGCCCTGCTTGGAGCTGCTGCCTGAGAATATCAGACACTTGCTCCTCTGCACCTGGCAGGGTAACACGCACTCCGAGGGCTCAGCACAGCTTTCTGCTCCCTGATGCTAAAGCATTGAGAGCAGGCACTTGGTGTAGGCAGCAGTCGGGAGTTTCCAGCCCTGGGGAAGGCTCTGCAGCCCTGCTTTCCACCCTGCTCCCCAGCTTGCCTCCCACCTGCCCTGGCCACGCGCAGCCCTGTAAAACCCACTCCTGCCGTTTGCTGCTGTCAGACCCCTCCAGCCTGCCCCTGGGGTTGCAGTATGTGGCTGCGACCACCCTGTCCCTTGCCAGTGCATTTGTCGAATTGCATGGGAACGTCTGTTTGCACAGATGGAGCCTCAGCCACGCACCGGCACCTGAGCGATGCTGTGGCTGCCAGCTAGAGAGCGGCTTCAGATGCTGCAGCATTCAGACATTTGTCCCTTTACAGTACTTTATAAATTCAGGTTAGAAATGTTTGTTTTAATGGCATGACCCATTTAGCACATTCGAACGTCTCCCACTGAAGTGACAGTTTTAACATTTCGCTTTCACCGCTACAGCTTGTGCCACCCCTGGGTAATGTGTTAGCAAATCACATTGTTAGCGCTGTGCAATAAACCACTTTTATCTCGTGCTGGGAGAAGCTGCAGAGGCCTCACTGATATCATGCTCGCTTTGTGGAGACCGCTGATGCTGGCTAGCCAGTGCCATACACAAAGGCTGAGCCTCTGGGAGGGACTGATGCTCTGCCTGAAATGGGGGGGCCACAACTCCCAGGGGTGCTATGCACCATCGCAGAAATTATCTCAGCATCACCCAAGGGCAGAACAAGCGGCAGAAGCCAAACTTGCCTCTTACCTCTGTTCGCTTGCTCTGAAGGAGCGCCCTGGGACAAGGGGAAGGTGGCAACAGCAAACCCTTTGGCAGTGGCAGCCCCGCCAGCCCCGAGCTGCATCCCCGTGTGCTGAAGACATCCTAGTTTTCAGTTCCGGAGCAGTATAATAGTTGTTATATGATGTTCCTTTCAAATCCTGGAGGTGAGAAAAAAGGACAAGGTGCCTCAATATCCCAGCATCTCACCGGAGAGCCTGACCGGGTCCCCGTGACAGAGGACACCACAGGAATGTTGGCATGATATACTTACCATTCCCATAAAAATGAATTCTTCCCTTTTTTTGTCACACAGCTCCAATGATACAGGTCTGTGTAACTTCAAACATTACGAAAAAGAGTAAGCATTGGAGAGCACCACGGTATTTAGTACTGCAGAGAGACCCTTAAAGTTCACCTGCATGAAGCCCTGCTGCCTCCTCCCTCTGGGCCCTCGCCCTGGGCTCCAAGAGTGAAGCTGCAGGACTGGGCTGGGCTTTCTTGGCTGATCGAGGTGAGGTTTTGCTCAGCGCCTCTGCACAGCTGGGCAGTAATTCACAAGCCAAAGGTAGCCCTTCGAGTTCTTCAGAGATGGCAATCTGCTTTCTGCAGGAAAGCCCACGGACACAATGGGAGGTACCGCCTCAAGGCCAGTGAAACAGCAGCAACCTCTCAGGAGAAGATAAATGGCTTTGTCTGGAAGAAACCCCACTGAACATGGCCGGAGAGATGCACAGCCCACGCGCTACCCCCAAACTGTAGCCTCTGGGAAAAATTCTTCCTACCTGCTGGGCTCCAGTCCAAGCCTAGCACTTTCCAGGGAACGTGGGTAATCCACAGCCAGCTCCCACCCATGCCTGCTCCGTGTGGTGCTCCTCACACCGCGGGCATCCCAGCCTGTGCCCTGAGCCCAGCTCCTCCAGCTGGCCCTGTGCTGCAGGTGATGCTGCTGCCTTGGCACCATCAGTTACAGCTAACTGCTGTCACCTGCAGAAAGGGAAAAAAATCAATCTCTCTGGCCAGGCACGCCGTGTAGGGCAGGTTGCTGTAGACATTCAGAGCAATCCTGGCAGCTTTGCAGGTCGGAGGTTGCTGTGTCTTGCTATGGGGAGGAGAGGGCGGCACTGGCCAGTGCTCTGCAAGAGCTCTTAAATCCCACAGCGGCACTAATGCCGTGCATATCAATTTGCACTGACCCTAAAAGCCACAGGATGAATTTGCCGCTTAAGAAGAGGTTTTTTAATGTGCTTTGCATGCTTTAGCATCGTTAATGGCTTAATGAGTTAGGCTAATGATGACTTTTGAGTTGCATATATGCCTACATGCAAATACTTAGCCTGCTCCATGGGACTGAAAAGATAATTTCCCTTTCCTTTCAGGCCATTAGGCAGGCTGGGAAGAGGAGGAGATGCGCAGATGCTGAAAGCGGTTGGAGATGAAATGCTGTGTCAGGCAGCGCTGGCAAGTACCTGCTCGTCTGACCAGCAGAGCTCTGCCAGCGATGGGTCCCAGGGACGTGGCTGGGACCGAGCAAAGGAACCAGGGAAACATGAGGGAAGGATGTTACCTGCCCTTTGGGAGGGAGAAAGAAATGGGTGTGGGGGACCGTGGGGACTCTGCAAACCCTGGCTCTGTGCAGCCAGGAGCTCCTTAGTTTGTCTGTCTGCCCTGGGATGCTCAGGGCTGTTCTCATCGCGGGAAGGATGATGTCTCTGCCTAAAAGTACATGATACACTGCTTCCAGATCTGCTGCCAGCATGATTTTTTTTCCTCCACTAAGTAAAAGAGAGGAGGAACTGGTGCACTGTAATGATTTTCCCCTCTGTAGGCTTGGCTGAACGTCGATATTGGCTCAGACACAAGGAGGCACAACAATATCTAAGGAGCAGCAGTCGCGAGCAGGCTCTCAGGAAAGCCTTTCATCTCTAAACCAGGACTGGCCTCACGGATGGAAGATGTTCAGTGAGAAGCCAAACAGCCGTTTCTGCCCTGGACGCACAAGAAAAGCAGGCAGCACGAGAAGGCTGTGGATACACTGGAGTGAGTCCAGTGGAGGGCACAGAGACATTGAGGTGGGCTCGGGGGATGATACCGCTATCTGCAGCTTCCAAACAGGGGGACTATTGGGAGCACAGATGGATGCAACACAAAGAAATTCAGAGTAAAGCTCCCCGAGGAACAGACGCAAAGGAAACACAGCGCTCCCCACCACCCCCAAAGCTCTGTCCTCCCTTTCTCCTGCCCCTGCTGAATGGGCAGAGTGCCTCGCCACGTTTTGCTCGTACACCTCCAGTTGTTTGCTCCCAGTGCAACCTCTTCCTCTTTAAACAGCTCTCCCAGCACCCACGAGATGGAAAGCTGAGCTATGTCTGGCTCGTGGAGTTGCCAGCTGGAGCTACAATGACCTGTACTCACACCATAAACCATGTGTCTGACCCTGCTGCCGACTGTGGCTCAGCTACAACTTCTCTAATGCGAAAAGCACTTGAAGGGTAGAAGCAGCACTTTGTCCTGGTCGGGAATAAGAATCTCACAGCTTCCAGCTGGTATTTGGGGGAGGTTAGCGCCAAAACCTCTCTCAGAGGCTTATCCCTCTCAAAATATCATACTCACGATCCAATGGGGCATTGATCAATGCAGGCTTTTATTAGTGATGGAGGAGTGTGGTGATCAGCCAGGTAGTAAATGCAGCGTGATTCTTCCAGAGTGCTGTGCGGTTGTGGATGGAGACACTGTCAGGACACAGAGGAATTATGAGTGCTCACGAGGAGCTTAATGCTGTGCACAAATGGACTGATGAGATCCTTGGACAACTAACAAGGAAAAAGCTAAGCAGAGAGATGGGCTGGTATTGGCACTTGCTGCCTTGCCTACACGTCTGAAAGCACAGGTGGGAGAATCGGGAGAGCTCGGAGAAGAGTCAGCTCTAAAAGCCACTTTATAGGGAGAAACCTAATGGTCTCAATCCATTTGTCTGAAGATGGAGATGGTTTGAACACAATTTTGTAAGAATCTATGTGAGGAGATTATACTTCCAGGTCTATTTATTTAAGGGCTTGTTTATATACAGGGCTCTTAAATCCAGCAGCCAAAGCCATAAAAAAGATTAAGGACAGGACACCCTAATGTTTTTATGCAAGGACCGTAACTGACCCTCAGACACTCCACCACAACTCCAGGCAAGCTGTTCAATCATGCAGCGTTCCAAAGCCACATTTCGATGACTCTTTAAAGAGCCAGGTAAAACCCCTTGCTCAGCTGGCTGGAAAAAGCAAACGATGCTCCGAGGGGTCTGCGCAATGCCCGGCACTGGGTCTCTCTGAGAAGATGCCCTCTGTGGAGCATCCATGAATGGCCGGGGTGGGACAGCTCTGCCAGTGTCCCCACGCCCTGCCAAGGGGTGGGTAACCGAAGGAGCCTCCAACTACAGTGTTGGCCTGCTGGGGAGGAGGACAGTGGCCAGCCAGGTGGCAGCTGGTGGCAGTTCAGGCCACCCATCCTTGCACCTGCAGGCAGAGCCTGCCAAGGACAGTGTGGAGAACACAGGCTCTGCTCCTCTCCCCCCGCGCCTCCCCTTCGCTTTATTTTTCCCTGCCTCGTTGCTGGGTAACTCTGTTTGCCCAGCATGGAAGGAGTCTGTTTTCAGAAGAACTCAAAACCAAAGCGTTTCTTCTTCAAACATAAGAAATGATTAATCAGAAACTACTTTGCTTAGTTTTTCTATGTAACTACAGCCCGTAGGGAAAAAAAATAGGAATAGGCTTAAAAACTTTTGACTACAAACACGAACAGATCTTTTTGCTGCCCGTGGCTAACCTCACCTTAAAATTAAATCTGACTTTTCAAGGCTGTCACAGGTGTGTAGCGCTTAAGCTGAGCAGAGAGAGAGCTGCTGATGTGGCATCCCCGGTCCAGGCAGGGATGCTTTTCTTCGGGAGGATGACGATGACCTGCTTGGGCTGCTCCTCCCGCAGCGTTTGCAAACACCCATGGCTGGGCTTTGCCCACTGCGGAGGTTTCTCTGCGCTAACCATTAAGCTCTCTGCAAAAACAGGGAAAGCTTCAATTTCTCTCTTCTTTCATGGCACAGAGCCTGCTCATGGGGCTTATCATGGGCTTAAAGATGAAAAACGGCCATCAAGTAAGAGCCCAACACCTGCCAGCACTTTCTTTTGAGAATGTGTCCCCTCTCTGCAGGGATGGTCACGGGAGCCAGCAGTGCCTCTGCCTCGCACACTGCCTTCAGGGACCTGGGTTTTCCCGGGCAGACTTTTCTTTCCCAAGCACAGATCAGATTAAACTGTTATCATCTCAATGTAAAATGCAATGGATGTCTCTTCTGCGACTTTTCTTTCCCAAGCACAGATCAGATTGAACTGTTATCATCTCAATGTAAAATGCAACGGATTTCTCTTCTGGCTGCTGCAGCCCACGTCAGAAGCAGATACTATAGCACAACACAGCCTGTGAAACGCTCATCAGACACCTGACGGGAAATGCTTAGAATAACGAGCTGAAAAAAAGCTCTGAAATTCATTCCCCGTGGCAAAGGGGAAGCTGGAGGGAAGACAATTTGCTGTGGTCCAGGCAAAGTGCTGTATTTCTCAAAAAGAGAGATGTGAAACAGTCCTAAGCCTATCTTCTTAAAATTGCTTAGCACACACTAAATCAGTTTAAATGGGCATGACTTCTTCATAAAGCAGTGGGTCCCTGCCTAGCTTTTATTTCTGTGTATAAGTAAGTGTGTAAGGAAGAGCATATAAATAAGAGTGAAGAATTCAGAAGTCACAGGGAAGCAGCTCTCACCTTAGCCCAGGGAAGCATCACTGCGTCCAGGCTGTGATGAATTCGCAGCGGTGACCACCCGGAGGTTTGGGTCAGATCCTCCTCCTCCCTTTAAGCTGCCCCCTGCCCCAGCCCATGCCCCTGCTGCCAGCCTTTGCCTTTGCCATTGCTGCAGCACTCATCAAAGAGCCGGCTGTCGACAGAGGCTATCTCATTGATCTCGTGCAAACGGTGGTGAGAAATACATAATACATGATCCTGGATTTAGACATGGCGAGCTGAATCACTGCCTCTGCCCCAGGACACTTTAAAGCCTCTTTTTGGCTGTATGGGACCTTGGGTGGGATCAGGCATGGCTGGATTTGCTGGCTTACACCCGCTGCAGATAAATGTTCTCCCTGGTGTTCGTAGGGGTACCTGCATTTTCCCACCCATGTGGTGCTGGGGCTTCATCCTCTGCCCCCAGAGCCAGGCAGCACGGGGCTGCGCTCAGCAAATGCACGTGATTTATTGCACCTCCCTGCAGGGAGAGAAGGACCAAAGGGAAACAGGATTGACATCCACGTTCATAACTCACCAAATCTTGGTGTGGATGTTAGCAGCTTCCTGGGCGCAATCTCTGCTCAGAGGCTCTGCATGGGACAACTTCTATATATGCCAAGCCTGGACTGCAACCAACTCAAAAAAAAAAAAAAAAAAAAAAAAAGAGGGTTAAAAACTGGCTAAAATGAGTGACAGCCTTTTTCTCAATACCTGACACTTCAAAGTGTTGGCTTTAGTCAGTCCCCACCATTGGGGAGGATGGAGGCCAGCGGAGCTGGTGTTCCCCCTCCGGCCACCCCTGCTCTCCCCTTGGGGCCGGCGCAGGCGTGGGCACCGGCCGGTTCTGGGCAACACGACTCTGTCCTCCTGCGGGATTTACTCCTCTGAGCAGCTGCCCCAGCTTTTTGCTGCAGCACCATCACACTTGATTAATTCCTGGAAATACAGAGCAATATTTCCATTGCAATTCATTACAGTCACTGAGACATAAATGCTGGAGGAAAGGAACAACAGAATGCTGCAGGAAAAGGCTTTCAGGCGGGGGGAAAAAAGAAAAGAAAAGCCTTTCATTTATTAGCTTAGAAAAGTCTATTGTAAAGGAACGTTGTTGAGGAGCCACACCTGCCTGGAGAGTGGTTCACAAGGACACTGCTGGGAAGCAGTCCTGAAAAGCAGAAATTGGATGGCAGAGCAGAAAAGAGGGGAGCAGGACAGGTAGGGCACAGCAGCGAGCGCTGAGAAAGGGCAAGCAGGAGGAGAGCAGCTAATTGCACTTGGAGTGGATGCAGGCACTGCCTGTGCTCTCGCAGGATGCATCACCCTTTGCACTCCCTCTGAGAGAGATCGAGAGGAGGTGTGCTTCTGAACATTGAAAATCAATGCTTCTGTTGGTATCTAGAGAATTACTCCCAGGTGCTACGTGTCAGTATCGCATCAGACAATGGAGCAAAATACGGCAACAGTCGAGGTTTGCTGCTGCAGCTGCAGGCTGCCTGCCCGGGACCGCGTGCCTGGCCCCAGAGCAGCATCCCACTGTGGCAGCATCGTGCTTATCGTTGCCCGGATGCTGGCTTGAGCAGCAAGAGCAGTCCTTCAGGAGGAGGAGGAGGAGGCACTTCACTGGCACTTGGACAAACTCAAACTGAAACCAGCCTGTGGGCGGCTGCTTGAATCCTTTCCAGCGGGAAAGAATGAGAAAAAAAATGAAATTATTTCTTTATAGGTGACCTTTTTCTCTTGAGTTTATCTTGATTCTCAGTGTTGTTCTTGTTCAGCCAAAGAAGACAAAATGAAAGGAAAATTAGTTTAAGACATGGCTGAAAAAGAAAATACATTGGTCAGAAATGATATCATCATGTAAGTGTCCAACACACCTCCGTTTGCAAGAAGGAGGTGAAAAATCCCCCTGCAATCCCTGTAAAAGCTCCAAAATGGAGACATACCTGAACGAGGGAACCCCAGGAACAGACTGAGCCGGGTTTGGGGTGCTTTGCGGGTGAGCCACGTCTGTGTGCGAGATGGAAGCTGCTCAGGACATCAAAGGGGCTCCAGGGCTGTGCATCTCCAGCACACACACGCTGTGCTGCGCTGGTCATCCTGCTGGGGACCAGGAGAGCATTTCCATGCTCCAAACTTATCTTCTCCATGGGGTCCAGCCAGGCAGGGCAAGGGCCGAAGCATGTCGATTGCTTTGTGCCAACAGACTCATTCAATGAAAAACTGTGGGGTTGTGCTCAGTGACATGCACACAGGGGAAAAAAATCTGTGAATGTAAAGGTATTTGTGATTGGAGCTCCTTCTGCCACGCTGGATCTTCAGGCAGGTACAAGTGTGATGGACACACTCCCTCGCTACTTCAGCAGCAGCAAAGGCTGGGGATGAGGAGGGTCTGCAGGACGGAGGTGGCTGGGGGCAGCTCCCAAAAACTCGGCAGAGCCAGTCCTCAGCACATCGGATCCAAGCACAGGGCTGCAGACAGATAACGCGTGCAGGGGGAGAGGGATGCAAGGATGGAAACTGCCCCAGCCATGGAGAACAGCTCCATGGAGCTGCAGCTCCTGGGAGGGGCTGGGTTAGAGACACTGAGGATGAGCCATGTGGCAACCAAGTGGCTTAAGGCACATGCCAGTGGCACACAGTCCTGCCAGTGGCACACAGTCCTGGCACGTGGTCCTGCCCTCGCCACGGGGGCTGTGGGAGAAATGACGGTGGAGACAGGGCCAGGCCAGAAGGAGAGGGAAGGAGCCAGCAAGCATTATAAACATCCCCC